>NC_068369.1:17968920-18081420 GCF_020536995.1 Dreissena polymorpha | reverse complement strand
AATTAAATCTATGTAACCTACTTATTTGATGGAAGACCACAGTCAGGCAGACGGAACAAATCAATATTTGCCGAATACATACACCCTATATTGGTTTAAAACATTTGCATCGATTTGAAAGGTAATCAGATCGATGCATGCATGCCATATGATTCAATTTCCATAACATTTTGTAACGAAAAGGTAAAGAATTGTAATTAACATTAAATACACGTATAAACTTGTTATGTGCATTGTCATGTTATGTCTATATAACCAAAATAATGATTGCCGGATAAATTCAGAGTTATTCACAAACTTAAAACTCTTAATATACGAATATTAATAAATGTATGATATATCAAGCTATAGAGAGATTGATACGCTACTAAGAATTCGGTTAGAACCCAAATAAATGGATAAAAAGGCTGACCTTATATTTAGTAAAATTAATTCGTCTTTCTTCCGGAAAAATGTCCCCGGTACACTCTGAGAAATTGCAACGCAACTGTTTGAACGAACATATCTTTATTGCATGTAAGGTAACGGAATTCGTCACTTATGAATTACCTCCGAAACATCTGTTAATTCACCTTGGTATTAATTAAAGGATCTTTGAAATGCGTCAGTTGCGTTTTGTTGCTTCAAACATTAAACTACTGATTATGAACTGTTTGTTTTTTAGTTCCAGATAGATTCATCAAATTTACAAAAAAATATGTTTATTTGGGACTGAAATGTAATTAGTTTCCTGAAATAATATATGATGCAGACATTCAATAAGAAGAAAAACAATATATGGAGATTCGTTTTATTAGTATAATATTGGTTGCTGCACGCATGTAAATAATTTCGTTGTCCAGGAGATGCTGGAGGCTCAGGCACCAAACACGTAAGAAGAAAAAATCCCGCCGGAGTCAATGGTATTTTGAGTGATATTGACAGTTTTTTGTCGATTGCCAGATTTACTTCGTGACACGGCACTCTTGTTTTTAAGCCTAAAAAAACAAACAACAGTATACACCGCTAATAAATAATGTTATTAATTATTTCAATAAGTGTTTCTGAACACTCACTTCAATACCGTTATTGATGACCTATTTAACTATCTCTTAAACTAAGTATCCACAACTGATTTTTAAATACAATTCATGTGTCATTATATCTACAGATAACTTACCTTTATCTGACGACCACTAAGATAACTATCTGTGCAGTTAATCAAGGACGACACTTTCCTACTTAACTGGGATTTTTGCTAAGAAAAGAGTTTCTTCAAACAGAAAATGTCATAAAAGCAGAAACTCTCGTCCCTGATAAGCTTGTGCGGTCTGCACAGTCTAATCACGGACGACACTTAACGCACATGAATTGAACACCCTTTTCACAGAGAACGGCTCATATATAGGTGAAATTGTTTCAGAAATGATTGAAATCAACTAAAGTATTTCCGTTGTAAATTATGTTAAATACAATATGTTCTTGAATGTATGTTTTAAAAATATATTTTATTCAGTTTGAATTTTAATATTGAAAATCGATATGTTGTTATTAGGTACTAACAATTGAAGCAATGTTACGTGAGTGCATCATATGAATATTAGACCATATTATGCTACTATATTATAAACTCACCGGACGATTGCAATGAAGGCTTCTTGGCAGACAATATGCATTGGGTCGTTTAGAGGCAAAACACTTTTTCGCTAGAATGGGACATATGTCTTGTGTGGCATACATCCTTGGCGGCATTTTCTTGATGTTTGTTTTGTTTGGCGCTCATTCAGTTCAAGGACCTTCGTGCCATCTGATGCCCGTCGGAGGGTTTCCCACGCTAAACTAAGAGATGAAGATTGGACACTTAGAAAAGTATGGATATTTAGTTTAAAAAAATGAAAATAAATATAAGTTAAACAACATTTTGAAATTTCTTGTTAAAAAAGTAAATGTTAAACTTTGTGCTGTACTGTTTGCAATAAATTGATTATGCTGACTGATTTTATGAAATATTGTTACTTTTTGTAATTTTTCAATATAACATTATTGTTAGGCATTATAGAAGCAAACATAACTTAAATGGTTACACGAATAATAAATCACTCAAACCAGAGATTGTACTGCTCCGTAGGTTCCCCGAAAACCAAAGTGGACACAGTTGTTGTACCACATGGTATTAAGCAATTCTGGTACAAAGCCTCAATCTCGTCATCCGTCAATGGAGAATCACCTTTCGGCGTGTAGCGCTTGTCATGTGTTTTAAGACTGTAAACGCATCCCTCGATAGGCTGAAATCGTGGCCAGTGTTTGACATAATTAGATATGGCTATTTTTGGTTGTGTAGTTCCCCATTTATGCTAGACAACATGTTTCAAATACTTGAGGGTTCATAATCGTTACCTGAATGAGTATACCGTGAAATAATGAAATTTGCAAAATATTCGTCTAAAATATCAGCATCAAGTACAAGCAATTTTCTGATATCGCATTTTAATTTATGAAATCGATTAAAATATCTATATATCGATTTTTTACTGTTGCTTTTGTTTCTTGTTATAATGTCAATGCCGTAATTTTTTTTAATTTAGTGCAGGGATTGGAATGCTGGCTACTTTATTAAAAGTGGCATCATCAAGTGTATCTACAAGAACCCTTGGATCAAATCCGCTCAATCGAATAAATGCTTCCAATTATACATCTTGAAAAATTTCACCTGAACTTAGGGTTTTTCCCTTTTTGTTGTCTTTACTTTTCCCGTTCGCTCTTTCGTTTGTAGTTTAAAATGAGTCATCTTCCATTTCGTTTTGCACAAGATCATCACATAACATGTTAACTGTTATATTATAAATATTATCTGACTTTTTTTCTTTTAAGATTTATTTTATTTTTCTACAACTTCTTCTTCTACTATTACTTTAATAACTATAATGTGTACTTTAAAACGTTAAATGTTTAATTTACTCAAACGACAGTAGTTCAGGGTTAAATATTGATTTATTTTTATGTATTTATTTTATTGTCATGATTATTGTCATTGATAAAACTATAATAAAATGAGAAGAAAGTATACATTATCCCTGTTTTTATATGGTCAATAAAATGCTCTTTAAATATCTTTATGCATTTTAACTTCTTAAATCGTCAACAAGTCTTAACTGCGTTTCGACCTTTAACCTGAGGTGAAAGGCCACACAAGTAGTCCATATGTACATTTACTAGCCGTTGGATAAAGGCAAGGTGCTGAATAAACATGATGTTTATTCAACGGGTAGTAATCTGTTATATGAAATCCTTTAGCTGTAGGATAAAATCGCGATAAATGTTGATAACCCACTGTACATTATGGCTCCTTATTATCCAATGTAAGAATGTTAATCTTCCCTGCGTTCTTAATCAATCTGTTTTAATTGTGTCATCATATCATATACTTTCTATGCAAACATTTAACCGCATATAGAGACATCCGTCACATATCAATTTAACCCAAATGCTTAAAACGGGTATATATAGTGGCAAGTGGACACTAATGATTATATTTGAAAGCTAATAGTGCGACAATCATTGGATGTAGCATGCATGATCGAACAATCAACCATCAATAGAAACTATTTGGGTTGACGCCAAAGCCTAGGGTTGGATGAGTTTATTGCTATTTGACGATGCTGCGAAGCAGCTCGTCTTAGTTATCATACCATGAACAAATTCTTCACAATGGCGACCTATGTAAAAGACCGAGCCAGTCCGATTGAGATAGCTCGATTTTTCTTATCGGCATACCTCGCTGATTATCATTGATAAAGGTGTAGGCAGCTCAGCCATAAATAGGACTAGCATATTCTGGAAAAAAGATTTAATAATAATTTGAAAACGTTAATTTTAAATCAATTATATTCAACCCATTATATGTTTATAGATCAATGAAACAACTATGCATTTTCTGTATTGTATTTGACATTTGTCGTGATTCAGTAAATAAATTGCGAATTAAAACGTGTATAATTAACTTTCAACGCGATTATGAGTGTAAAGAAAACGAATGATTTCGAACCTGCCATTTGTAAACGTTGTATCGACTATATGTAAACAGCATAATAGCCGTTTGACATCTGTGAAACTCGCTCTTATGCGTGCTTTCTCATTTTGCTTATTTAATAAACTTTTCATACAGAAACTACAGAGCCACATCAGTGCACATTCTTTGTTTATATAATTCATTCGTTTCTTGGATATTGGTTGCTGTTTTAAACACATATCGCGGAGATTTAGTTAACCTTACCATGTGTTCATGGGCGAACTTACGTATTCAAGTGCTGTTACGACTATGTGCTCATACCTACTTTCGGGAATCAGCATGAAATTATTGTCGTACTTAACGAACAAACATGCCTAAGCTTATTAAATTAGAGAAAAAAACAATAATCAAAAGAGATAAATTATATCTTCATGCACATGGGCATGTGAAATCACGTCCGTACACATAGCATCATTAACTTAGGAAAGGAAACACTGAAATATAAAGTTTGGTATGATATACATGTGAAATTAAAGAGCATGGTGGAATTAAAGAGCATGTCAAGTTTTGAATTTATATGCTGAAACGTAATGTTATAACCCCCAAACCTTTTACTGTAACGGAACGTTTTTTTTATAAGTGGTACAGAAAATACACGTCGAAGATCTTTTTAAAGATATGTCTTGTTATATTTGATCGAGAATGTAACCCGCCTCCCAGTTTCGCTGAATGGTTCCCCACGGGTACTACTTCCCTTTTTTTTTCGTACCCTACATTTTTCGTACCCATTTTTTTGTACCCAATTTGTTTTTGTACCCTAATTTGTGCTCGTATCCAAATTGTTGATCGTACCCAAATGTGTTTTCCTACCCAAATTTTTTTTGTAACCAAATCTTGTTTCGTACCCATTTTTTTTGGCATAATTTTTGTAACCAAAATGTTCGTACCCATTTTTTTCCTACCCAAAATTTTCGTACCCACATACACAATTGTGGTGATGTAGATAAACTTAAATAGATGCTTTTATATCAATCCTCATCAAAAGCATCGTCACACCAGTACTGTCAGTACTTTGATTTAGACATAGTGGTTGACCTCTCGATAAAAAAATTTGAAGCGTCATCATACACATAAAAGGATATTGTTAAAGAAAAATACACATTGAATACACGTGAATACGGTACTATCTTAATTCAGACGGGCGAATGATCCGTTTCGAAATGTCAGGATAAACGTCAACTTATTGTATTATATTTCTCTGCAAACAACAAAACGTTAAATTTACGCCAATTTGATATCGGAAACATAACTCACTGTTTAAAACTCAACAATAACGTTTCCTTTTATAAAAAAAAAGTTTCATGTTTGAAAGCAAGTTAATTTTTCCCTCTATTATAACGAATATACGGTTGTCAGGTAAACCTACTGTAGTCTTGAAACGATACGCGTTTCATTGCTTACGTAATCAACTCGCTTTTCAAGAACAACTTTTGTACACAATAACACGTTCAAATTCACGAGAACGACAGTTATCACGCTTTCATTATATTTGTCACACCTGCGCCTTGCAAACGTTTTGTTTCGTTATAATTAAGCGTCTTAAGTGGATAATATAATGTGAACGATTTATAACGCACTATTTTAAAAGACAAATTTATTGCGAATCGTTTTAATCGTTTCTAATGCTTAATTTATCCATACTGACATTTTGTATTTGCTGATGATAACATATGACTTTAGTCTGTTAATCATTTAATACAAATGCGTAACCTAAAATAACATTATACATCAGAAGTATTGTATAATGCAATGATGGAATATATTGACATGTTACTGCATGTTGAAACATAATATTTATAAAATGTACCATCTTGTTCAGATTTCGCTGAGTACTGCATAGAATTAAGAGACTCCATTAGGGCTAATTAAATATAGTCACCCCAGGAATCATAGTGTCATCTTATGATTCATCATTTAATAAAGAGCTTATAGCTATCCAACGCGTGCGACGGAATCATGATGTGTCATTAATGAACTGACTAAGTAATGGTACATCCGATGTACTGTAGTGATTAAAATAATCAAATTGTGTCATATGATGTTTCCATTGATTATTATCATATTTTCTTCATATCTCCGCAATCGATTTCAGTTTATCAAAGCAGAAAACACTACCTCTACTTGTAAAAGCATCATTGCTGGTGTTCCCCAAGGATCTATTTTAGGACCTCTTCTATTTCTTATTTACGTTAATGATCTTTCGCTAGATCTTACATGTGATTCTGCAATGTATGCTGATGATACAACATTGCACACTGTGGGAACAAATATTCAAACACTTCAAAATAAGCTACAAACAAATCTTTCAATTGTAAATGATTGGTGCCAAACTAATAGCATGATTATTAATCCACTAAAAACTACGTGTATGGTATTAGGGTCAAAACGGAAAGCTCAAAACATGACAGATCTAAAACTTAAAATTTCAGATACGATGATCAAAACAGTAAATTGTCAAAAACGTCTTGGCCTTTATATTGACAATACTCTATCTTGGAAACTACACATAAACAGCGTTTGTTCAAAAATGTCATCACGAATGTTTCTTTTGCAAAAAATAAAACCATATTTAACCCTTGAAATGCGTAAGCTCTTCTATAATGGTTATATCTCACCTATATCCGACTACGCATGCGTTACCTGGGGTTCAGCGGCCAAAACGGAAATTAATAGAATAGTCAAAATACAAAAGCGTTGTGGTGCACATATTTTAAATAAAAAGTACAACACTAATTCAAAAACACTATTTAAAGATCTAAAATGGTTGACTTTCGAACAGCGTAATCACTATTTCATGTCAGTTATTGTATTTAAAGCATTTCACAATCAAACCCCAACATACATACGTGACCTTTTGACACCTTCACAAAATATTCACTATAACTTGCGATCTTGCGAAAAGGGGGATCTTAAGCTAGTGCGAATACCCAAAAACAAACTATTTCAAACAATCGTTTGAATTTTCTAGCAAAACAATTTGGAATTCGTTACCCCAATCTATACGTCAAACAAACAATTTAATTACATTTAAGAAAAAATTAAAAGCTTATCTTTCTTCCACACTTTATGAAATAAACTGAACATGCTTCATGTTGTTTTAGTAAATAACATTAGTTTAATGTTTAAATACTGTTCTTGCATAAATGGTTATTGTAGTTTTATGTCTGTCATTTGTTTTTAATTATAATATATATCATTATATGTGTATGCATATATGATTCTTTATGTTTTGTTCTTATTGCTCAAGATGAAATATGATGTATTTGTTGTAAATTGTATCTTGTTAGAAGACCTTGTTGAAAATAAGAAATGTATTATATAAATTGCATATTATGGAATTTCATCTGATGTATTTCTTAACAAGTCTATCTTCTTTAAATAAAGATTTTATTATTATTATTATTATTATTATTATTATCATCGTCTTGGATTTAAGTTAAGCAATACAGATCACATTGTTTTCGCGACAGATATGGAAAGATTTATGTTTGTAAATACCTTAGATTAATATTTAAATATATAAGTGCCTATAGACGGTGTGCAACCATAACGAAAAGACAATCCGTGTACATGTGCAGAATTCTTAAAGATATCTGATACATGTATCAACCAAACTATTGTGAAACCCTATCGGTGAAACCACTTTTTTGACGAAGTTTAAGTCCCGTTTTAGAGATGCATTTACATAGCAAATAAACGTTCAACTAGACCATCATTGATTAAGATTTAAAAATACGTTGATCTGCATGGTTGTTCGAACAGGAACTTAAATCGAAGTTATGATTTTCATGCCATAAATAACATCAAAGAGTACTTGAATGTTACAGTTTCAAATAATGGAATAAGACATTTGCTAATTAAGCTCCAAGACTGTTGGATCACCAGTAGTCCAAATTGGTATTAAAACCTAAAAATCTGGATTAAAATAAATAACATTAATTCACATATATAAACAGTTAATATTTACTCACTTTATAATAATTAAAGTAAGAAACTATTCCAAGCATACATATTACTTTTTGATTGGTTCATAACATACCTACAACCAGTACAATTAGTAAATTACGTGGCTTTTAATTATAAATGTTCGCTCCAAAATGTAATGAGTAATTTTAGCTTCTAAGCTGGGTGGCGACAATGTAATTGCATACTTATGTGAATCATTACTCTTGTTGCTGTTGATATAATTAAATGTTTATTGTTCATATTTTCCTATTATAAGCTTTAACACGTTTTAGTTTGGAAGATATAAAAGATAACACACCCCTTCCCATTTCCGGTTGGCAATTTTACTTTATATCAAACTTATTGTAATCAATGTATTTAAATAATTTGTTTTATTCCTTTGACATTGTTTTACAATACACCTTTAACTTTTATAATAATGTATACTTTGTGCGACAGACAAAAGCAAACAATAAATTGTCTTTGAAAAATTCTAAAAATCTCAATCGTGTAAAAAAACAGACAAATATAATTCTATTTGCACAAAAACATCGTCTTGAACTGTTTACATTTCACAGATGAGCATTTATAACGTTCTCGAGGGAACTACTTAGGAGAGCCAATATGTCGTTACAATGTATTGTTCTTCCTTTATTACCATTAACTGGGCCCAAATTATAGTGGCTAACATAATTCGATCTGTATTTAATAAAGTTAAAGAATTAATTATATGTAAACGACAACGGATGCCACCTATGTGTTATGTTTTTTTCTAAATGGCTATTTTCGGCAAGTAACCAGCTGAAGTTCAATCTCATTTAAATAAATTATGTTTATATTAAAATTATTAAGGGCTTATCCTTTACAACTCAAAAACTAAAATGTTATTTCGGAAGAGAGGCGGCAAAAGACATAATATTAATGTCATCGAAGTTGTTGATTACTCTATCTATTTAGGCACAGTGTTAAATTAACCGGGTCATTTTTAGTTTAACAGGTAACATTTGGTTGACAAAGCCCTTCAGGCAATGCATACCTTATTGTTTACATGCAGTGACTTTGACAAAAACTCTAAAACATGTTGTCATATATATATAGACGCGATATATATATGCATTGCATCGACTTATATGGATGCACAATGCTCAGCAATTAAGTGGCGGACACTGTCGACTTAATGTAATACTGCGCCTTAAAGCGGCACACATTGTCGATTGTGCTTACAATACTCCACCTTACAGCGACATAAATTGTCGACTATTCGTGAAATACTCCACCATGCAGCGACATACATTGTCGACTATGCGTACAATACTCCACCATACAGCGACATACATTGTCGACTATGCGTACAATACTTCGCCATACAGCGACATGCATTTTCGACTATGCCTATTTAGTTATACAAATTCTACCTGTTGTGTTTGTTTTAATTATGAGCAAAATGAAACTCCAGCTTCAGCAGCAAATCGTAAACTCTATTAAAAAACCAGGACAGTTTCCTATGGCAAGAAACGAAGTGCCAAATAATTTGACACAGTACATTAGCTCTTAGCACTGCAAAAAATCAAGCAACACACCATCAAACACGAATAACACTATACCTGGTACTGCTTAGAAGTACATGCACTTTTGAGTCTACGTCTTTTTTCCAAGATATTTGTTGTATATACAATACAATGTATGTCTAAACTAAAGCTTAATATATGAAGGATTATGTCAATTGATATTTAAAAAAAATTATGACTAATACAGGTATACATACACACAATTTTCTCACATAAATAATTATTCAAATACAAGTGAAAATAAATTTCAGAGTTGCAAATTGTTCCTTTTTGTTGAATTTCAGTACGAGGGAAATCATTTATTGAGCCCAATATTTAATGATTAATTTTCAAAATGAAACCAACTTAAATTCAATTTGTTAAATTTCGGGTATCACTAATTAATTTAATTTGGTGATAAAGTTTGAATTTTACAAATGCGGATTGAGGAAATTGTTAGAAATATGGGTAATCAAAGATTTCAAAAAAGGCAAACTGAATGTTATTCAGCAAAATATTAATATAGTCATAGTTTAAGGCAACACCACATCAACTCCAAACCGTCCATATGCAAAAGTCATAACAATTACTAGTCATAATAAGCACCGGCCTTTTGGGTTAGCAATATTAATATCAAAACAAGTGTTCGGACGATCGTTTTAAATAAAAAATATGCCGATACTATATAGCTACTGAACTTGTTTTGAATAGTTTATGCGGAGACAAATTCGACATTTTTTTATATTCCCCTTGGATTGTGATCTACCATGTAGTAAAAGTATATAGGGGTTAAATTTAGTTCCTATATCAATTTTTCGTACTCTTGGGCAGTTGTTGTGTTACAAAGTGATCAAGATTTTATGTTACTAGATATGCACATGTGATATTGCATGTCAATGTACATTTGAAAGAAACATTTTCGTCAGCTTGAAATAGATTGGCATCTGCTGGCTTATGTCAAATCGTTCATTGCGATTTAAAAAATCATTCGTTTAGGATTTCTCACATCATAAACTAGTCAATAAATGAAAATCAAAGTTGCACATATACGTGCTGTATCACACCTATTTCTAGTTTCGTGACACACAGCAGCATGGTTTAATTAACGATGAGTATCCCCAAAGAAGCTGAGTTTCATTACTAATTGAATTATGTGAATCCAATTAGACCTTTTGGAGCTATGTAGAATTGATTATATGACACTTTCACATTCAAACAGGTTTAAGGCGGAACCTAATTCGATTTATTGCAGCGAATTTATATTACTTGTGTATAATAATAGTAAAAAGAAACATATGACAATTGTAACAGACAATCCGTGCGACTCTTAGAAGAAGAATTATTGACGTACTTAAAACCGCGTAATACTACCTAATCATTCACAAACTTAAGAAGTACTCCCAAACGTATTCTAAACCTGCATTGAAATTTTATGACTGATAACGTTAGTGTTTTATGTTTTTTTGTGTATTTATATATTTCACAGTACGTCGGTGTATATTTTCGTGTTGTTGACATATTAAAGTTTAAGTATTTGAACATTTGATTGTTGCTTGTATGTTAATTGATGGTTAGGTTTGAGTTTAAAGTTGTATAAGGTCTTTTGGCGATGGAGTTATACGATATTCTGTCCAATGTTTAGACTATACTTTAAATTTTTATACTGCCAATACAAATAATACATCGCTTAAACTACTTTGCTAACTCATATTGCAACCGTACTATGTTATCCCCATTATCTGTACATGATTCAGTTTTATAATTTAAACGTTTAACTTGCAATCTAGTAATTGGTCTAATTTTGTAAACGTGTTTTA
The DNA here is from genome assembly GCF_020536995.1 of Dreissena polymorpha. Taxonomy (NCBI): domain Eukaryota; kingdom Metazoa; phylum Mollusca; class Bivalvia; order Myida; family Dreissenidae; genus Dreissena; species Dreissena polymorpha. The sequence goes on along the minus strand of NC_068369.1, from coordinate 18,070,063 downwards.
ATTTAACGGTTTTCGAGTACGAACTAAATTAACAAAAACAACATCATTTTATTATTTTTCTAAATGTTAAGCAATAAAAAAACATGTGCAATAAGCCATCACAATTAGAATATGTAATGGTGATGAAAAAACGTTAATTCTTAATTATAGTAACTTTAAACTGCATCGATGTGCTCGTTTCCAATTACCGTGAAAATACATGCATGTCGTGCTTACACTGCAGTATCCATGTAATTTTAAGATTGTAAAGGTTTACATTTAGTCTCACGTTTTGGGACGTTATATTGCTACATAAAGCGCATTTTTAAAGGCATAATGATTGAACCCAGCGCTTAAGGAAACAACTTTAACGAGCTACAATTTGCATAATTGATATTGCTTGTTTGAGATGTCTTTTGGGAGACACCTTTTATGGGGATATCTGAGTCTATTTGTTCAAAATATGTTATTCTTTCGTAATGCGTTTGTTTTAGGAGACATTTTCTAGCTCGAATATTATATAAATCTTTCCTCATTTATATATATGAACCGCGTTCTGAGAAAACTGGGCTTAATGCATGTGCGTAAAGTGTCAACACGATTAGCATGTGCAGTTCGCACAGGCTAATCAGGGACGACACTTTCCGTTTTAGTTGAATTTTTGCTAAGAAGAGACTTCATTGAAACGAAAAAAAAGCGGAATGATGTATTCAAGTTACGCAGTTACGAGCACGAATGTTTCTTATGATTCTATAGCTTGTAGATTCAATCGATAGCATGACGCATGCACATTCCATGTCATTCGTGAATACCTTTCCTTAGAATAACGTATTAATCGAAATTGATGCTTTCGTTATCCGGATTTCGTTTTATAAAAAAAAAACGATCTATTATGCATTTTATTAAAGGGATATTATTTGAAGCTAACGCAGTACAATATTTATACATCCAGATTTTCTTTTTTTAAAGTATTTATAGCTATATATGTATGTCTCGTTTTTATAAACGCTCAATGTAATAGTTGTTTATTATAAAACAGGTGACACATCATCGCGGTCGTGGAAAATAAGTAAAAGTTGTAATTGTATAAGGAACATCATGGACATTAAGTACCGCTTTACCAAGAGCAAAATAAATATTTGCACATAAATGAAGAAGAATTGTCATTGAAGTGCATGATTTTTGTAGAGGCCAGTCGAATTGCGCTGGAAACGTGGTTTTAAAACACGTTAGTAATGATATATTTTAGTTCTTAAATATTGTATCAATCAGTCATAGTGACCTAATAATTTACAATATGAAGAGAGAGAGAGAGAGAGAGAGAGAGAGAGAGAGAGAGAGAGAGAGAGAGAGAGAGAGAGAGAGAGAGAGAGAGAGAGAGAGAGAGAGAGAGAGAGAGAGAGAGAGAAGATAGAGAGAGATAGAGAGAGAGCGAGAGAGCGATAGAGAGTAGAGAGAGAGAGAGAGAGAGAGAGAGAGAGAGAGAGAGAGAGAGAAAGATGCACTTCTTTAATGCGTATCTATTTAATGAGTCCATGTGCTAATCCGTAACTCGTGTGACTATTGATATCAACCAAGGAATGCCTATGTGTATTGTCCAGATATCAACCAAGGAATGCCTACCCATGGTCCAGTCAACTGCACTAAACAGGGAAACAATTTGCAGAATTAAATGACCTGGACATGAGAAATACTCAAATAAATATTATATGTAGAATGATATATGGATAGAGAGATTAGTCCATGAAACCATGAAAAGTGCCGGAATTAAACGACTGCAAATACGCCCGTAAAACTTATCGGTTATTATTTTACGCTCTTAAACAAGAACACAATTTGAAGTTTTAATGTTATACAATTATTTGCGTATTAGCGACAAAACTCAAAACAAAAGAGATAAAGAGGTCGCCGTGGTGTAATGGATATGGTGTCCGCCTAGCGACCGGGAGGTCACGGGTTCGATCCCCGCTGTGGGAGCGTTCTTTCGATCTCCCATATAGACACCAAGTACTGGTTCTAGGCCCAGGAAACGGACTCGAGAGCATTTCAAATAAGTAGGAATTACTTTCAATGCAATCGAGCTAAAATAAATAGGTTTAAACTAAACTAAACTAAAAGAGGTAACCCTTTTTTTCATTTTCCGAACAGTAATTGTATATACTCTCTGCATTAAAAAATATCTAACAATGACAACAAATCACACAAAAAATACCAAAACACCTTCTGGCCTTAAAAGAAAAAAGCAAGATAAAAGCAATAAACATATCCGAAACGATTAATTTCAAAAGTTAATCATTCGTTAAAACAACGACCAACATTGACTTGGAATGTTTGTCGAACTTTGGCAAATAATGTTGGAGATAATGCATTTCATTGTTATTCAGGCTACGTGTTGATAGACATTTAATGGACTTTTTAAAATCATCATTAGGTATATTATGAAGATCAAGTTTAGTTTACAGCTTTCTTTTATTTAGCGTTGTATGCAAATCCACAATAATCATTTTTTATTATCATGGGGACCACAATCGGATATTACTTAAGTATATGTTGTTGTTGTTTTCATTTGAAAACAGAGATGCACGAAGAGTTATGTTTCTCGTCTATGGGAAATCTGTCGGCATAATTTGAAGTATTTCGCAGAAACGGTATCATATTCGCTAATTATACTTTAAAAGCCAACATACACTCAAAATCAACAAATGTGTCGTACAATATTTCGGAAAATAAAGTCAACACAAAAAACATCACTGTTTCTTATAGAAATGGCTGAAATTTCAACGCTTGATGAGGTCTAATAACATAGATTTAACCAGATATCAGTTACTAACACGTATTATACTAATAAAAAAAGTGTAATAACTTTATCATGGCGCATTCGGTTTTAATTTGAACTGGATAACCTCAAATATATATTAATAAGTACCAAATGTGTTAAACTCTTTAATTAAGTAAGAAGTGAAACGTTTAGGAGAATATTTTAATATACTTAAACACAGAAGCTCACTTATGAATTGTTAAATACATAAAAAAGAATCACATATATTTTCAGGAAACTAACTTTAACATACACTTTAAAAGATTATGTACGCACGTTTGTGCCGAATGATCTTTTCAAACTGTATATGTGTTTACCCCAGTACAAAAAAACACACACACATGATATACTGAACACAAGTTGATTAATAATTGATTTCATGGTCGACTTAACGTAGTTGATATGATGTCCGCCTAGCGATCGGGAGGTCCCGGTCCCCACAAGGGGATCGTTCTTTAGATCTCCCCATCAGACACCAATAACTGATTCTTTCCAAGGAAAAGGACTCGAGAGTCCTTTTCCTAGGAAGGAGGCTTTCGATGCAATCGAGCTTAAATAAATTGGTTTAAACTAGTTGATTAACAAAAGCATTTTGGGAAAGTTGTAGTAATAATCGTTAAAAGCAATCGTATCCCTACCGAATAATCAGCGGATTACCAAATTAAGAATCAACATTTAAGGGGCCTTTTTACAGGATTTGGGCATGCATTGAACTTTGTCATTAAATGCTTTATATTGATTAATGTAAACATTGGGTTTAAAAAGCTCTAGTAAAAAGAACAATTAACTAAAAGAAAGAAAAAATGTAACCCTCAACTGGACTCGAACCACTGACCCCTGTAGTAAAAGTCTATCGCTTAGACCACTCGATCATCCGTACTCACACTATGATTGCTGTATTTTATATTTTATATGAACACTCATCGTAATGACACAACATTAAACGACTACAACACAATTATCCAAATTATTATATCGTTTTGCGTTGCAACGCTTTTAATATTCAGGGTTTTAAATCGTCAAGAGCTGCATATAATGGCTATTTTAGAGCATGAAAAATGTTCAGTATAACTATTTCCGCACAAATATCATACCTACAACTGAAACTTGCGAATCTGAAACAAGTAATTTCAATTTTGTCAATTTACCAAAACGTAAAAAGATCCCGTTAAATATATTACAATGGAACATAAGGGTTTTCATATACTTCAACAACAATCAAAGACATTTAACCAAACGCTTTATGAAGTTATAAATGCCTGCAAAAGTTATCATATTTATACAAAGTACCCAGTTTATACATTATGATGACTTATTATATGCATTCAATAACATAATATTGACATACAAGTGCCTTTTTGATTAAGAAATTTACATAAATATATATAGCACAAAAAATCACACTCTCGATCTGTTGAATAACAAATCTCTTTAAAATCACACCCTCGATCTGTTGAATAACAAATCTATTTAAAATCACACCCTCGATCTGTTGAATAACAAATCTATTTAAAATCACACCCTCGATCTGTTGAATAACAAATCTATTTAAAATCACACCCTCGATCTGTTGAATAACAAATCAATTTAAAATCACACCCTCGATCTGTTGAATAACAAATCAATTTAAAATCACACCCTCGATCTGTTGAATAACAAATCTATTTAAAATCACACCGTCGATCTGTTGAATAACAAATCTATTTAAAATCACACCCTCGATCTGTTGAATAACAAATCTATTTAAAATCACACCCTCGATCTGTTGAATAACAAATCTATTTAAAATCACACCCTCGATCGGTTGAATAACAAATCTATTTACGAGGATTTGACCCCATACATTTTGTTCAAAAGGTTCTTCTTTATCGTTTTATTAGCACACCTTTGCAAAAATAATGTATTTTAACAAAGAAGCCGATGGGTATCGAATAATACATGTTTTAATGACATTCTAGACAGGAATGTTATTACTCGAATCTGAGTAAATCAAAACATAGAGAATGAAAATCACATAATAATAAAGAATACTTTCAAATCATGTATTTCACAAAGGTAAGTAAAACATTTAGTTATTGAAACTCATGTTATACACGAAAGTGTCAGTATCCATAAATATACGTGTACATAAATTATGCACTAAAGCGTATAACCTGTATACCAATAATGTTAATATACTAAAATTGTATAAACTAAAGCGTATAACATGTACACCAATAATGTTAATATACTAAAATTGTATAAACTATCTCTTAACTGAATAAACCTTTTGTTCTTCAGTTTGGTACATCTACTTAAGGCGTTTTTTATCGATTTACTGGGGGTTTATTATGGCCAATTACGAATCTTTGAGACAACAATACGCTATTTCATTATTAAGTTAGTATTCTGTATTAGAGTTTGAACTTTAGTATCCATAATTACAACAGGAAGTATTTCAACAATATTGCTTTAAAATATTTAATGTAAATTATAATCTAATGTTGACACAAACGCATTATTGAAATGTATGTTCAATACATGTATGCATGTCCGTTCATACCAGTGCTGTACATTTCATTCAATTAATGTTCATGTTGCATGCCTTGGTAAAGCGTGATTTCATGCAAGTTGGAAATAATTACATGCTTGATCGCATGTTCAATGAAAGTAATAATATACACAGAAGCTATTATCAATAGCTGGACAAATGCACATTGCGTGCACATTGCTAATAACTTTCCTTGGACTCATTAATCGAAATAACCAGCGACTTGAAATCGCTTAAGATTTGTGTGAACATTGTAAATGATATACTGCTTCGGGTTGTTAGAAAAGTTTGATTCATGAAATGATACAAGCAGTCAGACTCAAATGGTAAATACTGTATCTTTTGGACTACAAACTAAAAATCACCCATGGACCAAAACTAGGCCGAAATAGACAAACTACATTTACAATTGTTACCAAGTTTTACTCTTCCAATGCATATGATTTACCTATTAAGAATATATTCTCCGTTAGTTTTATGTTTAATTTGAAGTTTAATGATAAAATTATGTTGTGTTTGTTGTTTATTTTAATTGCTTAGTGTGATGTTCGGCATTGATTGTAACCGGTTTCATGTTTCCATGCATTTGTGTGACCGTTTAAAGGCGACCGTCCCAGTTTTAATAATTTGTTATGTTCAGAGTTTCGTTGTAAGCGTGTTATTTTTAAAACTTTCTGTGAATAGCGGACAGCGGCTGTTGATCAAACTTCACGACAACGTTGGTTGGGTTGATATGCCCTTGGATTTTTTTGGTCAACAAATTAGATCATAACATTACGAGGCCTCACAATATACGCCTCACATAATTGTGCGTAATGAAGTATTTAATTGATTGTAACACAATTCTGAACGAATACGTATCTATATATTTTACAAAAATGTTGTTTCTGAAAGTAATTTATCATCGAAAGAAGTTGTAGAAAATACCACGAAATAAAACAAATCAGCCATGTCACAACATATCGCAGTTGTGCATGATTTTTCATTTATTCAACTTAGATGATTATAGTTATACTGTTCACTTTTATTGCCATGGATGTAACTTTTCGTTATCAACATGACTATAATCGCTATTTGTTGTTTGAACAACATGATTTGTACTTCATAAGGTATCATTAACTAAAAATATGCGGAATTGCACAGTTATGAAATAAGTATAACTTATAGAATGTATGACAATCGCATATAGTCATACATAATGTATGACAATATGCGATTGGTTTCTATTATAATAACCAAAGGTTATTGAATTGTGAGTTAAATATTGTTGTTATTCAGTACCTGTTGATGAATATATAAGGAATATTTCCATCAAAGGTAATTGAATTCGCAAAGAGGAAGGCTTGGCGTCTGGTATGGACTATACATGAAAAAACCATGTCACATTGAAGTTCGTGCTCGCTAGACATTTTTGTATAAGAAACTTCATACACAACGACAGAAATATATAATAATTAAAACTGCTTGAGTGAATGCAAAGCATTGGGATTTAAACTGGCTGAAACAGAAATAGCTCTAACAATAGCAAACCTTTGTCAGTGAAAGGAAAGCGTTGCTGAAAGAGCATCCGGTTCAACTGTTAGCACTTGTAATGTCACGGAAGTATAATGTCGATCTGTCCGCTTGGGAAAAACACTGAGTAATTGTACTATAACTATGTCTCCATTCTACCACCAATAACGAGCACAGTGACGCAATTAACAAAGTCCTGACGCTGACTATACCTTTAATAAATGTGTATCCAGGAATCATGGATAATAGCTTATACAGACGTGTCATCGAAATATGCAGTAAAAAGAGTGGAAGCTGGAGCGAATGCAGAGTAAATAAACATACAGTGGCAGGCAAATGCACTATGAACTACAAATCATTGCACAAACTTCAAAGCTGAGATGGAAACGTTTTTTTCAAACACCATCGATATTCAATTAAATTTCTCATGCACAAACTTTCTAAGAGATGATTTGTCTTTTTTACAAAAAGCAAAAGCAATTAAATTATACAAACCATCAAAAGTTTCTCTTAGACACGATAAGGGAATACAAATACATTATCCCAAAATGACAAAGCAGAACGAAAAAGAACACCAAAGGAGAAACAAAGTCAGTCAAAAGGAAGGGGCACCTTCGACGACGTTGTCTTGATTATTCAACGACAAACGCAAAACAGTTTAACTACGCAATTTATTATCTTAAAGCTTTGGCATAATAATGTCAAGGCTGGGATCAATTGTATTATACAGGTTCCCCCGAGAACGACGGGAAATTTGAGTACATAATGTCTATCCCCCGTGACAAGCGGGAAGTGTGTTCGTGGAAACTATGCCTATCCATCACTTCTATTCTTTATCCTTAAAAGTGTGTTTTCAAGGCCAGAGTAAAACCAGAGATAAAACTTCACTGAATGTAAAATAACTCTGGAAAACTGTACCCGAAAACAACCAATATTAACAAAGATCAAAGTCTAGCAAATTCTCTAACAATGGTACAGTCAATTACGCAGGAACCGGGGGCCGAACTAAGTAGACGATTGGACAGACTGACGATGTGCCGTACGCTATTAAGTCCCAGCCATGACGATGTGGGTTTCTAATGGCGCTAGCAATTCTAGACAACACTGGAAAATAACAAAAATCTGGCAAGCATCGTTTAACAATAAAAAATTAAGTGGGAGGGTTGGTGGTAAATGTAAACTTGTAAACCATAGCGCGACCTACCCTGTGATGCGACGAGCTAGTAAAATACCGACAATTTGCACTGGCAGTGGTTTTGTACTAATCGGACGAGTATATGTGTTACAGTAGACTGGGTAGGATGGGTTATAAAATTGGGGTTTGGATTTTGGCGATCCCTTAGCAAAATAGCGTTTGCGTTGAATAAGACAGTTTATTCTTGAGTGAATAAACATTAATACTACACAGCCATTGGACAGCTACCATCACATGGCAAGACTAGAACAGATGATAATGCTGTGGTTGCAATAAAGGTAAAAAGACTGAATAATACCATAAACAAGATATATCAACGTATGTTTCCTTGTTAGGTACCGATGTGGAGATGCCTACCAAACGGATGAACACATCTGGCGAAAATGCATGGATTAAAGGAAAATGTATAGCAAGAACATCGAGCCTGTCGAAGAAGTTGTTTGTTTACGGGAAGAAGCTGAACAAAAGACCAACCAAATCATTTTTGCCTCATGGCTTCATGTCAAGCGGCGATCAAGAAGTAAACTAATCATTTGCTGATTTTACTGAATACTAGTTAAAAGTGTTGTTTTACTTATTGTTAAATATATACATATACTATGATAACTTGTGGTAATGTATGCATTAAAACTATATCAAATTCAATTTTTAATAGTCTATATGGAAAATATAATTTCGATTTATGTTCGCATTTATGTCCAATATTTCATTAGCAGTAAGTAAAGTACATACTTCTCGATAATATCACATTTAATATAAATATATAATGATCTGGTATTGAATAGAAACGCGTGGGTACAAAGTATTTCCGACTTGCGTTGACAATTAATCAATAATTTAAACACTTCAACATGCGTTTGTAATAAAGCGAATCCGGTGGGAATATTTTATCATATTTTGTAAGGAGCGAGAAAATACATGAGTTAACATATAGTGACAATTTGAATATAAAAATGTACATTATAATGTATTTCACTGCGCAGCTTATTTAATTATGTACATTGAACTGGCAACACAATTTAATAATAATAATAATAGTCTATATTGAGAATATAATTTCGATTTATGTTCGCATTTATGTCCAATATTTCATAAGCAGTAAGTAAAGTACATACTTCTCGATAATATCACATTTAATATAAATATAAAATGAACTGGTATTGAATAGAAACGCGTGGGTACAAAGTATTTTCGACTTGCGTTGACAATTAATCAATAATTTAAACACTTCAACATGCGTTTGTAATAAAGCGAATCCGGAGGGAATATTTTATCATATTTTAACATATAGTGACAATTTGAATATAAAAATGTACATAATAACGTATTTCACTGCGCAGCTTATTTAATTTTGTACATTGAACTGGCAACACAATTTAAATAAATGAAACTCCAGCTGTAGAGGCAGTATTGCATTCTTATAATATACAATTGCATGGTCCTTTATTTAAGGCAAGTGACCAATTGACAAAACAGTACGAAATAGCACAGTACTAAACAACAACATTCACACATAGAAGAATAAAGCTGTGGTCACCGCCTTGGAACGGTCAATTCTAAGCACTGGGTGTTTAAACCGGTTTAAGAGCGCTAAACCTAACACTTGGCCCAGCAATATTCAGTATACATATATGTGTAAATAAAATTTAACCTCATAGCATTGCAACTCAACATACACAATATACTGACATTCCATCTTCAAGTTTTAAGGAGCTTGTCAATATTGTTTTTTCAATATATGTTTCTCCTGTTTATAAATGATTGGTTGAAATCAAAGTAGGGTTATAGTTTCTAGTTCCATATATGCATCACTAGTTAGTACAAGATAAGTATTGATGCAAAGCATCAAAGGGCGTCGGGAATTTCAGTGTAAAAGGCACTCAATGAAGTTACATGGAACGATTTGTTTTCTACTGTTAATATTAATATATTGGCCGATTATTTTAAACAAAATAGAAAAAAATACTGGTATAACCATTATCTATAATTTTGTGTTATAACCCCCAAATAACCATTATTTATGATGTTGTGTTATAACCCCCAAATAACCATTATCTATGATTTTGTGTTGTAATCCCCAAATATTTCATAGTTCATTTTATTTACAGTGGTTTCCTTTTTTACTGGCATCCGTGTGCAGTTTTCATTAATGGAACAGAACTGTCTATGTTTAAAAAAAACCTGCTTCAGTTTGTAAGCGTAATTTCATATTTTTCTCAACTTCAAGGGGAGATGATTCTGAACTTGTTCTTTTGTTGCTCATTTACGATAGGGGTTGAGTACTCATTGATATGAAAACACCGTAAAAGTTTGAAAAAAAATGAATGAAAACTGCAAATTGCCTAAAGAAGCTGCAATTTCCAATACTTTGAAATTCAGTAAAAGATCATAATAGATTTATTGCTCCGATATTCATCATTTTCAATAGGGTTCGAGTAATACTGATATAGAAACACTTAACAAGTTTGGAAAGATTTAGACGAAAGTTGTGAAATCCTTTAAACAAGTGGAAATTGTTTGTTTTGTCAAATTTAATAGAAAAAATTTCTGGACTTATTGTCCCGATGATTCTCATTTTTAATGAGGTAAAAATGCTCATTGATATGAAGACACTGTAAGTTTGGAAAGAATCTGATGAAAAATGTTGACGAAATCACCTATCCAAGCAGTTTTTCACTTTTATTTTTAAATTCAAAGAGACATTATTCTGGAACTATGGTCCGATATTGCTCATATAGAGTTTGGGTTGGGTCCTCATTGATACAAAAAACCTGTGCAAGTTTGGGAACAATCGGATGAAAATTTTGGACTTCGAACAACGATTTCAAAATTTCTCAAATTCTAAGGAAGATAACTATTGACGTAATGGTCGGATAATGCTAAAGGGTCCATACCACCTGGATAGTAATACGTGTCGCGCTTCGCGCTCTATATGTAGTTCTTAAAAAAACACCGAGGAATGCTTGACTCTATGGAACCGGGTTGCTGGGACACAGCTCCTCCTTGATAAGCGGCTGCTTTCGTTATCGCAACTCATTGTTACAATCAATAATACGTGTCGCGCTTCGCGCTCTGTATGTGGTATGAATAGTACTTAGGGCCTATGATAGACAACCATAACAATACATGGATAATAGATGTGTTGTTTGCATTTATTTGTTAATATAAAACACGTGTATTTCTTTTAAGATATTTAAGTGATTTAAGAAATTTTAATTAACGTTGTCACCACGCGGCATCCATTAATTTTAATAAAAATGTCCAATTATAGTAAAATGGATTTTAAAATGTCTGTATACAATAAAGCTTTATTATATTTATTAACCTGACTGAAAAAAATTGTCAGTCGCCGAACTGTTCCGTTCGTGCCGGAACCCGGGATTGAACCGGGGGCCTTTAGTTGATTGTTCCGTAAACAACTTCAGTCTAACGCTCTCCCAACTGAGCTATTACGGCTGACAGCATTTATGTACTGCTATTTGGTGAAGTTGTGTATAGCGATCATTATTATATGTCTATTAATAAATTAATACATTGTACGTTTTCGTACCACTACGCCTTCCAATAAACTTGCTTGCGCGATAGTTCGTCAAATATCGTACTTCATTGATTCTCCACTAAATAAGCAAAATAGAAAAACACAAAATAAATATTAAGATTCTGTTTTGATTTTATACAAAACCAGAAATTTTCGCGTATTTGCCCAGTCCCTGGGATCTTTCCCCTGTGATCAGTTGTGGATCAGTTATTTATTAAAACAATTAGCTTTGCATTATTGGCAATACTTGTTGTAATAAATGTAATAGGCGCAAATGCAGTACTTATTTACACTAATTTACACCAAAAAATCACCACTATGCAAGATATTCTTAAAACAAAAATATAAACATTGATCCGTAAAATAACTTATCCTACCATAAGCGAAAAAAAAAATGCATTACAGACTAGTCGCCGTTCTCCAGAGCGACGCCAATTATTGTATTTGTAAGTGACTGCTATATGACATTGCGGGTCTTTCATTGGAATACACATACCGCATAAACTCATTGCATGTTCATTATAAAAAATAAAGTATCAATCAAGAAAGCAGTTATTGAAAATGAATAATGACATTTATTATCGCACTGTAATTATAACAACATGCAAACACGGGGTGCATTTATTAGCGTAGGCGTCTTTAAGCGCAACATTCCCATGAGCATAAAACAAAAAGCAGTTTTGCCATGTTCAGCCAATGTTAAATCTAAAAAACAACAACTTTGGACGTGTTAACTTAATTTTCACATGTTTTAAATTATATGCGTTTGCATGTTTTGAAAATCCATTTTCCTGATGAACGTGAAAACTACTGAATTACAATTAAATAAAACTGCTCGTTCACAGTTTAAAGTCTCTATAACGCTCAAAATAAACGAACATTTCGTAAAGTATTTCGTAAAGTAAAGTTTACCCCTTAACAATCAGTGTCCCTTATAGCAATAGCCACAATTTCAACGCTAGATGTGTTATGATTACATGGATATTTGTAGATACAAAATGCTCGTTTTTATTTATTTGTGACCAGAATAAATTCCATGCTAATTTCCTGCGAATATATCTATTCATACGACACACGAACACTAAAATGGTACCATGTTAAAACCATAATAAAAACGAGCATTTTGTATCCACAAACATCTATTTTACCAGACCACATCTGGTGTTGAAATTTTGGCAATTGCCATAAGGAACAATGATTTTTAATTGTTTAGCTTTATTTGACGAAATATTGTACGAAACTTTCGTTGATTTTGAGTAGTAATGTTACTTTAAGTTCCATGGTGGAGGGTAAAAATATAGCTGAATATTATCTTGAATCTACGAAAGTCATATGGTATGGAAGATTGGCAGTTGAGAGGTAATGTTCAATTTTAAAACAACTCTCAACATATTTGTATGTGTGATACTTCGTTATAGGATTTTATGCGAATGCATATGCATTTTACACGTTGAATATAAAAGAAAGGTTACAGAAAGGTGCGGTTTATAGTCTGCTTCGCTAACGTGTGCATCTTCAGCCGACTTCGACATTAACCCCCCCCCCCCCCCGATCACTGGGATTTAAGTCGTCCGTTTACATACGGCGCCGAAAGCAGCCTAGGCACATTAACCTATTTCCCTCACAGGTACCCATTTATACACCTGGGTGGAGAGGAGCAAGCGTGGGATTAATTTTTTGCTCAGAAAAATCCAGTGCCCCGAGCGGCATTCGAACCAAGGACCTTCCTATACCTAGACCAGCATCCTACCACAAGGCCACTGTCCCCAAAAATATAACATACTAAATACCTATTTAGAAAATGTCACAACATTTGGACCATTGATGTTAATTTCGCTAAGAACAAATATGCATTTATTCCGCATTTTGTAGGTTGAAAATAAGTTTTACGCGTTTATTAAGAAGTCTAGTCCATAATATATATCACATGTTATTTGTTAGTGAGCAATTTAATTCAGTGGCCTGAGTTACTGACGAATTTCTTAGTATGCATAGCCGCGTAATAATGGGAAGAAAAATAGCTTTTCTTTTGTTTAGAATTAAATGACCCAAGAAATTCCCAGTGTATCACTCAAGGTGAAAAAGCAAAATCTCAAGAAATGATTTCATTTTTTGTTTCAAAGTATTCCGTCTTTATTGTAGCAAGATTTAAGCCAATGTACACTCCTCACTATTTTAAATCCTGTGTTTTAAATGTTGTGATATAATAAGTGTATTTTTAAGCATTGTTCAAAAATATAAAAAAATAACGAAAAAGCAAAGGCACAAAAAACGTCCTTCAATAAACATGCACATTATTTTTGTTCGTTTTGGAGGGCAATGTGTATCAAACATGTAATTCCAGTCTATTCTGCACATTTATGAATTATAAAAACTGTTATTTTCGTACTAAGCAGTGCAAATAAAACTTAATCAATCATTTAAACCATTTTTCAACTGATGCTAGAAGGCACGCATGCGTCTGTAATATATATATATATATATATTGCACGTCTCCTTCGCTGATGTATGATGCCTTCTGTCACTCGATGTTGGCTTCGGATTGACTGAGCAGCTGTTACTTTGATAATCAGTCATTTCAAACTTCCCGAAATCGACAATGGACTGAGTGCAAATCGTGCACATGAACATAGACAATTAATACAAATATATTTATTTTATCTTACGCCGAAAAATCGAACCATTCTTGCATATGCTACATGCGTCTTTTATATGAACAAGTCTCAGGAGGTTACACGGTCTGACATCTGATTATTGTCAATTTGCACTTTTTTTTTCAGACTCCTGACCCGACGTGTTGAATATTTATACATCGCATGACATGGCGATGACTAATCACGGTTGTTTTTTGCATATATTATACATATTTATTCTTTACGTGAAGTTTCCATTTTAACTTTCGACTTTTCAATGCATAATATTAGATGATTTCGCGTTGTAGGTCACATATCCAGATCAGATGTCATTTCAAATATAACACGCGTGTTTGGAAAAAATATAACAACACGGATTTTATCGAAAATTTCGTTGAAGCATTACAACGTTATAAACAACTTAATATTGATGGGCCTTATTTTTTTACTTTTAAAATTCATACATTCGCCTGGTTCGTTGTTAAACGTACAGAAGATTGCTCGGTGTAATAAATTAAATATAATGGACATTTTTCGGGGTATTGCAAATATACTTTGTTCTGGGTGAAACTGTGTTAAGCGTGTAATTGGGCAATCGGTTACATTTCTTTTTTTTTGTTTTTTTTGCGTATGTAAATACAGATATAAAGAAAATGTGATATAAAAACAATTAAATGCGTTTGATGCTGCTTTGCTGTAAAACATTTCTATTGACTAACAGCGATCATCATCAGGTAAAAACATAAGATTTCAGACAATTCTTTAAAACAGAAGTGGTATGCATCGATATACTATCAGGAAAAGCAAATTATATATGGTATTTTTTATTCGTAGAGGCATTAAGTTATTCTGCAGATACATTTTGTAATGTTTCATATTCAATAATTAAATATTTTACAATACATCAAACTTTTTTTTCTCAAACATTGTGTTTGCAACTGAAACAATACATAAGGCCAGTGCCCCCGCGTTTGTATTCACATAAATATAACTATTTCCCTTCCTGTTCTAGAATCATCAACAAGGAAATTCAATCAATGAATGCCATTTATATGCTACAACCATTCATAACTAAGTCATACTCGTGAAACTTATCCATTCGAATGCAAGCATTAACATTAATAATCTGATAGTATTATCAAGACAAACAATCATTAGACAGTCTGCAAAACGATATTGTTGTTTGTTTGTTTGTCGTCATTTTATTTCCTCTGCAAATCATTATAGGAAACGAGAACGACAACAACAAAAATATTGATTTAAATAGAACACATATGATTGTTTAAAGTTGATGCCCTTAATCGCGTCATTTAATATTAATTATATTGAGGACAAAGTCCATATAAACACATACAAAGAACCCAAGACCGCCCGGTGGCAAATGATTGTTCCCGATAGGTCGTATTGTTGAAACAGAAGCCACATAGCTGTATACACTATATAAAGAAGTGAAACTCCAGCTGCTGGAGTAGTATTGAATTATTATTATAAACAATTAGTAGGTCCTTTATTTTAGGCAAGTGACCGATTGCCCAAACAGTACAAAACAACACAATACAGCACAATACAAAACAACATAAACACAAATAAGAATAAAGCTGGGGTCATCAGGGGCGTAGCGAGCCCTCCAAGGATGTGCAGGCACATTAAAAAAAATTAGACGGGGACCAGGGGGTCGCAGGGCCCCCGGTGGGTCCCGGGCAAACCCTTGTCAGGGGTCCAAGGGCGCCGAAGGCCCCCGGAAGCTCCTGAAGGATACCAAATTGATCAGAAGATAGGAAGCTCTCCTCAAATAAAAGACCAACCGATTTACGATCAATAACATGATTCTTTTTACCCAAGTAAGCCCGCCTAAGGGCCAGTAGTGGGCGCAGACGCGATTTTTTCTCATTATATTTGAAAACAATTAAACTATTCGTTTCGGTGAAAACGTTTTTTACATTTGTTGCATAATTGTTTTATTATATACAGTTTGTGCAACAGATGGCAATTCGATGGGTTAGAGGAACTACATGTTCCGACTCTTGGTAGAGGTTAAAGTGTTGATCAATTTTTTAATGTCCACTACCCTTTCCCGGTGGATGTGGAGCACTGCAAGCGCTGTAAGGCGATCCTCGCCCATGGTAGAGCGAATGTACGTCTTAATAGGCTCCATGGAGCTGAAGGACCGCCAGCAAGATGATGATGTTGCAGGCATAGTGAGTAATTCTATGAGTATCAGCTGAATAAGTGGGTAAGCGCTTCCACAAGCATTCAGTGCATCAAGCAGGGTTTTGGGCTGTTTGTCTGCATCCATTAGACTCTATCGGACCTTCCATCGATTGACCTCTTGGTCCAGCTGTTGACGCTCACACTGGAGATCCGCTGCATAGCATTCGTACACGGTTGATATGTCTTTATCTGTGACAGTCTGTACCCTCGATGGATTGAGCGTCTGAGCCGCGAAACTAAAAATGTAAGATGAAAAAACATATAAGACAAACGTTCAAATCCTAATTTAATTTTTTTTCCTGTGGGTGGTCTTAAATAAAATAAACCCGGACAAAGCAATTAAAAAGTTGCGCTTCAATTATTAAAAAGAACATTACCAAATAAGTGCAATTGTCTGCCGAACCAAACTTTAATAGCTCTTTCAGTGTACGTCAAACTTATAACCATATCTATAATTTGAGTCGAAAATCACCTCCCCATATTTTCGGTACACCCCTATATATCCGTATATAGGAAGTTACCCCCCCTGGGTTACACACCCTAGTTCTTGGAATGTTATTAACAATTAAGCTTACTTTGGTGCGTTTAATTAAGATACTTGTTAAGTGAAATCTTCGTGCGAACATTATTATTTTAAAATATGTACAACTTACAAGTTCAGAGTTTGGATGTTCCTACGAAACTATGAAACGCACCTTATGTCTTCGAAAATCACTAATTACGTTAGATTATCCTTTTGCAGCAGTCAAATGTATTAGTAATATAACCAATTTGAAAATTATAGAAACAATATATTATATAAAGCATAAATCAGCAATGTGAATCGATCTGATGGATCTGAACATACGAAAAACTATTCAGTTATTCGATGCATTCTCATTCCTACCTTGACGGAAACTTGAAGGTGCTTCGATCGGTCCATTCTTCTGAAAAGGAAACGACGCCGGTCATCATCTGACAACGTTTCAAACGAACAACATGGATCTAGATATGACGGTGGAATATTACAGGAATTCATTATTTTGAAATACTCGCGCCACAGTAACAAACTTTGTTTACCGCTATGACGTACGTGCACTGGAAACTCTACGTCACTCGATCAGGCGGTAATAACAATATAAACGCTTGAGGGGTTACATAAAACTATTTAAATTGCGCTATTCTTTATTTGGGTGCATTTGACTAGAGTAAAAAGACTACGCTTGCTTTCTTAGTTTTGAATATGAACTCCTTGAACATTTGTAATGTCCAAAATATATGATGTTTGAATTCTTTTGGGGTAACCCCCCATAGACTTCGATTTTTTTGCATTTTCGGGCGTTTCATTTTTTCGATTTTTCATAATGATGTGCAGGCACGTGCCTACACTGCCTACGCACAGCTACGCGCCTGGTCACCGCCTAAGCTGCCTTGGAGCGGTGAATGCAAAGGATTTGGGGTTTAAACCGGTTTTAGAGCGCTCAACCTCAAACTTGGCTCAGCAATATTCATAATACATTAAAGTGTAAATAAAACCTCATAGAATTGTAAGTCAAATTAAACAATAATAAAATGGAATTAAAACGCATTCAATTTAATAACCATATAATTACTCAATGGCATTGAAGATACCAGAGATACAGAGTTTCAACTTTTTGAGGAACGATGGAATGAAACTATGAACAAGTGTCAACTACATTCCTTCTTTATAGAAAAAGATTAAAAAAATATAGCATCATGAAGTTTATATTTCAGATCATCATCGCATTAATACAGGAAGAAGCAGCAATAATGGGTGTAAAAGTTCCATATCACATTGCTTGGTTGTTTATGTACTGCTAAAAAATAAATCAAACAAGAAACGCCTGTCACAGACAAAATGAAAATAAAATTATAAACCCTATGCATGTCGATTTCAACTGGGGAAATTTGGTCGTATGACGTCACAAAAATCAATGTACCCAGAAACAGACAAAGAGTTATGACGTAATTGACAAGCAAAGACACAATGACGTGAACAAAATCCAGGGGCAGTACTGTAAAGTAAAAATAAAAATATTAATGGGGCGGTACTGCAAAATTGAACTAATAAAACAAGTTTAGGTGATTAAATATTTAGAATTAAATGTATAAAAATGGTAATTCCATTAAAGCGACATTATTAGAATCAAACAGTATATAGGTGTTTTAACAACTGACGACAGAAATGAGTTGATGTAAGATGTGAGTCTCAATGTAGTTTTTATGCAGATTTGTGCAAACGACAAAAAGACACAATTATGCTCAAATGGGAAAATGCTCATAATATCATTATTGATTCCAAATTTTAAGCGAAGAAAGATATAGTGAATAAAAAACCCATCAAGCACGTGTTTTTAAGTACATCAGCATCATATCCTTTTGATAAAAACGAGTTAATTAAATTGAAAAGTTTAATATGAACATTTTCTTTAACATATTTTAATTTGCGGACACGCTTCAAAACATCACCATAAAATGATGAATGGGAAATTCCATTATAAAAATGCCATTTTAAAGAAACATTATATTTTGAAATTAAATCACCATACTTTGAGTGATATCTAGCGAATTTAACTCTTATGATTATGAAACAAAAAGTATTGTTTTAGCAATTTCTTTGTTAATATAAGATTACGATCATTAAAATCTTTAATACACGAACATGCTCTGGCATAACGTACCAACTGCGAAATGTTAATACTCACTTTGTTTATCAGAAGACTTGATTTCAATCGTAAGTACTTCAAAAGCCTAACTTAAAAAAAATGCAACTTTAAGAATGTGTTTCTTATTGTAAACGTGGCTTGACGAGTCGTTGTGAAGAACCTAGTAATAATTATGTTTAATATGTGTAATTGAAGTGACATTGTGGATAAAGTGTCCGCCTAGCGGTAGAACTGTTTATCAATTGGAGCTAATTTGAATAGAGGTACCCTAATATGTATATGGAACATATTAATACGTTATTGAAATCTTTACCGATTAAGTGTCTGTTAAGAAATCGAATTGTGGTGTATCACATACGATATTTTAATCAAGATGATATGTGTAAATCTACTTCTACAACATATATCACAGCTGTGACACTAGTCGATCATAACTGGATTACTCATGCATATAATTACAAACACAATAAGCCCATATAAGCGTGAATGTGAGTACATGTATACTATTTCTAACAATCTGTCAAATCGTAGAGCGTGCAGTTTTTGAATAGCTTTAATTTTATTATTTTAGAAGTCTGTAAAATTGCTTTGTCACGAAATACTGCATGATTGTATGATTAGAACATTGTAAATGACATTCAGAAAAGAGTGCTTTTGTAGAAACAATTTTACATGAAAGCGAGCGTCTTTCTAGACCACGTAGCTAATAATTATTTCAAAAGCGCTTTCGCGCTAATACTGACTTTATCGCCAGGTGCACCTTCCATATTATCAATGTGGCTATTGTATTTATGTTATAGGGAATATCTCCGTTTAAGATAATCAATGAATATACTGATTTTATTTCAAATAAGCTCACAATGAAAAAGGTGTAAATGTTGCTAACACGAATAGTATAGACAATACATGGTTGGTGCCGAGATGGAGAACGTTTATCCGGTAAGGCTTAGACAAAGAAAATAGTGCGAGCTTCACCCCATGTATTCTTTATATCCTGCTGCATGTCGTTCACATATTGTATTAAAGACAAATGACAATGCGGGGAATCACGTTATCAGATTTGAGAAAAAATGGCCGCCGATGCCTCGATTCGATGGAGAAATGGAGTCTTCAAACAGGTACATCTACCTTATTTCTTACCTGTTTTCAATCGGATAACGCCTATCATAGAGCCAGCCAAAAGGGGTTTCAGCGAGTATCAACCGTTTTACGCTGGTTGGTCTGTGGAGATAACTCATGGAATATTTCGCGATTTCCTGACAGTTCCTAAAAGAGAGCTGAGGCGTGAAAAGTAGATCAGCCAGGACTGAAATAAAAAAAATCCAGTAAACAAAAATGAAGTTGAGGAAAAAGATGAAAGTGGCCAATTTAAGAGCAATCTATCAACACAGACATACTGACATAATAAATACCAAAATTCTGCAGCCATGTACAGAATGCTACAACTATCCGCTTCAACCAGACCACAGTCCCCTTCAAAACAATAATACAACTAGAATGGGACGACGAAAGTCCGTCCATGCTCAAGGCAGATGTGGAGGAGGCAGTGCACTGTCAGGAGGCAGGAAAATCTTTGGGACAGAATAACGTCCCTAACCATCTAATTAAGCACGTAGGAGATGCGACGATTGTAGCAATGACGGCACTTTCTCAGATCTTGGCGGAAAGGATATTGCTCAGGAGTGGGCTCAGTCTTTATTGACATCCCTAACGAATAAGAACAAAATCAAGCTGTTTGAGAATCACTGCACCATCAGCCTAATCAGCCATTTCAACAACGTCATGCTACCAATTATCCTCAATCGACTGAAAATCAAGGCCGCGGAGCTGCTTGCGAAAAACATGGCGGGCTTCAGAGCTCGGCGGAGAACAGTGAAAAAAATCTCCCAATGCTGAACCATCCTTGATAAACACCAGTTATACCAATGCGAGCTCTTCCACAACCGCTTGACGTCAATACAGAATTCGACCGCGTTTGACAGTATAGGCTATGACAGGTTCTTAGAGGACTCATTATTGACAAAGGGCTGGTGCAAGTCGTCAAACAACTCTAGGGAAATGCCAAAGAGCATTTTTCTCTATGAAAGGGCGGGAGAATACGGAGTAGCGGTTAGCAATTAGACGTCGAAGATTTTGGTGAACAGCACGATCAACACCAAAACAGACATCACCATTTACGGCAACAACTGACCAGCTTCAAGTACTTGGGAGCATCCTTGTACAAGGCTGTGGACCAGCAGCTTAATCAGATTTCCCACCACGTACATTCTCTACAAGCTGCTTGAAGTCTCACTCCTACTGTACGGCTGCGAGACCTGGACACTTCGCGCTGACATAGAAGTGGATTTTACCAAAAGCCTCTCAAGTGTACCGACACCGAAATATATTTAATACTAGCACAGTATTTCAAATCAAAAAAGCAAACAAGCTATATCGTTTTATATCAATGTAATTATTTAAAGTTTAATTGAAACTTGCTTATCATAATTACAGCTTTTTGAGGCACAATGCATCCTTTGGAAACATATGTACATTCATTTGGTATTTAAACCGGTCGGTAATTTATTATCGGATTAAAGTTTAAAACAGCAATGCCTTTATCATTTTATATACAATGTACAATAAGTAATGATACATGTATAGCTAATCGCTGTTAACGCTTTGCATGAACCATTCCATGGTGGTGGCACCAGTTTTATTCCTGTTGGTGTGTATTCGATGAAATTATGTATAATGTTTAAAACATGTTTATGTCTTGTAGATGATGTTTTGCCATAAATGAAGCAACATAAATTATAAGATTTGTCATGTACTGTTGCAGCTGAAGTTCCTATTTATAAAAGCAAGACATGTTTGCATGCGCTACTGTATTACAACCGTAAACACATAAACAATCGGCCAGAAGATTCCGCGCATTCGCTGTTTACAAAATCCATTAAAAATAAACTTACCCGATACGATCGGTTTCAGCAGAAAACGAACTACTAATATCCTAAAAGACTGAGGCTGAAATGAATAATTTATTGGACGGTTCCAACGTAAAATGTTTAAATTGGAGTTTCCTTAGACAACATTGCTAATTAATATGTCATCTAACTTATTTACATATCATAATTACTTTAAAATATTTGTCTGAAAACAACAATGATGAATATGATTATAAATAGGCATTGAGTTAGACAGTGCAGACCGGAACCATAATATACGCATATCATAATGGTCTTCTCTTGACACAAATATAAGCATTGTGATTGAACTCGAAATATGATAATTCTTTTTCAAAACATATGTCAACTATGTTTTAGTTTGCGGTAACCGTTAAGTGGCCCTCGATAAACTGATAATGAGGTCATCACAAAAGTGAGAGATAAAGAAATTCATTACTGTTGATGCTTCTTTCCTATGCCACATTTCCGTGGACATTTCTGAAATCATCACAATGTACATTATTAAGATCAAGTGTCGCTTGACAACTTTCTTTAAATTAGCGTATTATGCAAATTCACCAACAATTCTCACATAATGTAGCAGCCCGTCTAGGAGACCGAAATTGGAAATGTTTTAAGGTTGCTTTATTGATCTGTAATGAGATACGAGCTATGAGACATGGCTCACAATAAGTACGCAAGGATAGACGTTTTGGAAAACGAAAACTATGTATTGTCTTCCGGCTCGTAGGAGGTGATAGAGGATGATGAAGATACGTATCCATTAACAGGTAAAGTTATTGGCGTCGCTCTGGAGAGCGGCGACTAGTATGTAATGCATTTTTTTTCGCTTATGGGAGGAGCAGTTATTGTACGGATCAATGTATTTTTTTTTTAAAGAATATTTTGGATAGTGGTGATTTTTTGTGTAAATTAGTGTAAATAAGTTATGCATTTGTGCCTATTATATTTATTAATCATTTATAACCAATAATGCAAAGCTAATTCTTTTAATTAATAGCTAAACACAGGGACTGGGCACTAATAAAAGATCACAGGGACTGAGCAAATACGCGAACCGGTGAAACTTTATGTAAATAGTCAACATTTTTGTCTGAAACTTTCAACAGTCGCCGTCGTGTATTGAATGAGGTGTCCGCCTAGCGATCGAGAGTTGGTGAGTTCGATTCCCAGGTGGGGAGCATTTTTTATATATTATTTATTTATATATTTAAATATAAGATATTTTTAATATATATATATATATATTATTTTAAATAGAATTTTAAAATGCAGCGTCTTAATGCGACCTAAATACAACGTTGCACATTTTTATTAAAATTAATGGATGCCGCGTGGTGACAACGTTAATTAAAATTTCTTACATCCCTTAAAGGGATCTTTTCACGCTTTGGTAAATTGACAAAATTGAAAAAAGTTGTTTCAGATTCGCAAATTTTCGTTTTAATTATGATATTTGTGAGGAAACAGTAATACTGAACATTTACCATGGTCTAATATAGCCATTATATGCATCTTTTGACGATTTTAAAACCTAAAAATTATAAAGCGTTGCAACGCGAAACGATTGAATAATTTGGAGAGTTCTGTTTTTGTCGTTAAATTTTGTGAAACTACGAAGATTGCTTATATAAGGTATAAAATACGTCATCTATGTGCACTCGGCGGAATAGCTCAGTAGGCTAAAGCGTTTTTACTTCAGGACTCTGGCAGGACTCCAGGGGTCACTGGTTCGAAACCTGGTCCGGGCTATGTTCTTTTCCTTTTTTAAATTTTATTCTTGATTTTTTACTGGAGCTTTTACGATCCAATGTTTACATTTATCGATATAAAGCATTTAATGAATAAGTTAAAAAATGCCAAAATCTGTGAAAAGGCCCCTTTAAATATCTTTTATCCCACTTACAGCGAATTCGGTTGATTAAAGCCCCGTTTATTAAATTTCATCTATAATTAACGTCACGTGCTACGTTGTTAGGCTACGTTGTAAGCAAATGTAGTTCCTTGTATATAACGACTAAATGTTAAATTGATGTTATAAAAATTTTAGATTTGCAATTCAATATGAATAAAATTGTAATTAATAACGCACGACTCTTTGTCACATAACGATATTCTGATTTAAAAAAATGAATATTTGATCAGTGGTTATTTTTGGAACGCGGAGTAATACACTGACATTGGTAACACTACAGCCACTATCAAAGTACGACAACCACTCATGAAAACGCGAAATTACCCAGTTAAATTAATTTTGTTTAAATAAAAAGGTTTACTCAATAAAAAGTTGGATAAATAGAATAATAGGTTAGTGTTGATAATAGATCAGGTTTATCATGGGAGGCTTAGAATACAAAAAGCACGAGCCTGGGCGAGTGCTTTTTCGTTTTCTATAATCAATACTAACCTGATATTCTATATTATACAAAATACAAGTGTTTTTATATCAACAATTAAATGCAAACAACACATCTATTTTGCATGTATTTTTGTTGTCTATCATAGGCCCTAAGTACTATCCCTACCACATATAGAGCGCGATGCGCGACACGTATTATTGATTGTAACAATGAGTTGTGATAAAGGAAGCAGCCGCTTATCAAGGAGGAGCTGTGTCCCAGCAACCCGTTTCCCTAGAGTCAAGCACTTCTCGGATTTTTTTTAAGAACCACTTATAGAGCGCGAAGCGCGACGCGTATTACTATCCAGGTGGTATGGACCCTTTGGTATGGATTTTTTTTAGGTGACACTATCAATGCGCATTTTCAGCTCTAAAATTGTTAAACTAACATAAATTCCTACTAAAGAGGCGGTCCATAATTAACTTTAGTCCATGCTATATGTCAAATGATAATCGCATTTGATACAGGCATGCATGCAATTTCCATTGTACATGTTAAGAGTTGTGTATACCAATGCCATATTATGTTGTAAAATGTATCCACCCAGGATAGCTTGCTTATGAAGAAGCGATTTCACATGGAAGCGATTGTATATATCTTGATCACGCACCTGACATTTATTTTATCATCGATTACGTTCTGACTTTACTGCACCACTCGCAGATAATTATTGCGACTTTTTTGTCAAAAATGTATTAATTAAAATTCAACAAATACATTTTTAAAGATTAACGGAATTAAATATTGTAATCATGCTTATTGTTTCAGTACAATAAAAAGAACATGCCAAGTATGCTTGCTTAATTGCCCTTTTAATATGTTTCGTGCAAACACATAGTATTAAATGTTAATCCTACAAACGTAACGGAAATGATATTAATTCATTGCAAAATAGGATCGACCATACATATAACATATTCTGTATTCCACGACAACCACATGTCTGTGCTATTCCATTAAAGCTTGGCTTGTTTAAACATTGTTAAGTTGTCTCCGTATTAAAAAATGCTTATGTGTAATGCTGCTCCTAGACCTTGCTCTTATACAAGTAGTCACATAAGAAAACAGGGAATTCCTCGCGATTGGTTGATTCAATGGAGGGCAATTATTTCCTTTGACACTTCGTAAATATACTCTCCGTGAAGATGGTCTGAACGTTGTTAAGACGACAATAAAACAATTGACAGTATTAAAACATTGCGGAAGTCTGTGGGGTATACTTATTTTGCAATTTATTGGCGTAGAAGGTCTTCGATTGAATAACCCTCTTACAAATAGACACGTCCTCTCATTGGAACCGTAGCCAACATCAATCAGTCTGGTAATATATAGCTCACGTGAATTGTTAGCTGTACATGTGACCATATGGCGTCGTTTCATTTGTTATATCGTGTTTTAGTGTGTGTTTAAAATCTGTTCTTCAACCAAGATTTTACTTAATATTCGATAATCAAGGTGCTTATGGAGAGAAATGTCAAGATATAACTTGGAGTGTCATGTGAAATAATCAACTGTACACATTTAAAATTCACTTAACACGTATTTAATTAAGGCGCTTGGTTTTAGTCTATATTTACTAATAAGAACTCATTTTTTTAATCGATGTGATTTTAACCATGATTCCAAATAAAGCTATACATATTAGATTTAGAATTTAGATTCACATTACCTATAACGTTCCATTTTTAATGCATATATACATATGTTTAAAATCTATTGTGCACTGACGTATGCGAATTAATAGAATCACGTTATATTTGTATACAAGTGAATGACAAATATATCGTTGAGAGTGTCCAAACTAACGAAAAACCCGCATACAATCAATTTATTTCTGAACTAACAACTCGCGCTATACACGGTATAACTTTACATGAAAATGATATTTAAATCGAATTAAAAATTGAAACTACGTGTTTTTTGCTACATAACGCTCTAACGTCAAACACAAAACAAAACGGTTAGACTTATGCGCTTGAACAATTAACTCAACTTGTATCTTATTTGTTTCAAATTGTATTAAAATGCGTATTGAGTAAACAGCAGTGCTCAATCTTGCTCAGCATAACATTTTGTTTTCTGTATTCTATCTAAAACCCTGTGTTTAAATTTAAAAAAAAGAGAAAACAACAACACAGATTATTATTATTTTCACCCCCGTGTTCAAGATAAACGATTCGTTACTATTTCACATGCATACAAACCTTGTCAACTTAAATTGTAGCAGTTGAGCGTGATTACGCCTAAACGGAAAATAATTACAGATGTATCATACCGGAAGTCTGCTATTGAGTCTTTATGAAGAAGCTTTCAACTATAACCTGACTAATGCACATTGCGTGTAAATCGTTGATACCTTTCCGTGGAATAACGCATTAATCGAAATTAGAACGATTGGGTATCGATTACGGTTAGTGTGGTAATGATTATCTTACAAATAAGAACTTACATTGATCTAGAATACTCATGTATATTGCTAAATTACACAGAAAAAAAGGAAATGTGCTTTGAAATTATAAATATATTGAAAGCACCCTGTATTTTTTACGCGGGTGTCTTGGTCTAACAAAAGTTGGTCATTAAAATTCTGCAGAAAGGCGTGATCAGTGTATACAGTAACTACAATTTATTTTGGGCGGCAACATATGCACAGCACGACTGTGAACGAACGTACATGGAATACATTACATAAATATATCATTTATCATGTAATATAGATAGATATAGAAATTCCACTTGCACATCATTTGAACGTCATAATACGAATATTTGAATTATAAAACGACTGTTTGATTCTACGTTGTTTTGATTTTATAGTGGTTAGTTTAAAACGAGACTCCGTTCTACTTCGTAAGTCAAGTCAAGTTTGAAACACAATTACGGACAATACCCCTAGTATAGAAATCCCATGTCAAAAAGAAAAATCCGATGTGAAAATGCAAAACTTCCATGGAAATACCAACTTTGCTCATAAATTTCATTGTGAAATAAAGCATTTTGAAAGCAAAAGTAATCAATTATTAATCAAAAATACGACTTCTATCGCATACTTTATCTCAAAGAAGACAAAAAGGTACTTGAGTTTGCGAAATTTATGTTTCGCAAAGATGTTCCGGTGACCGATATACATTAGCTCTTATAGTATCGCAAATTTAAAGTAATCAGCAATTAAAATAAAACCAAACAAATTGTTGGTATCCAGCTATATATAAATTTAGTTGCAAAAAAGAATGAAGCACAATTAATTCCTGTGCTAGGGTTAAATCACACACGGTAGAGGGGTTGTATTTTTATTGCAATCAAATCTATTTTGCGACTTATACCACCTTGTCAGATGAAAGGTGTGTTTTGATATGATTTTAGTAATGTTGGTCAATTTAATATTATTTATGACAAAGACTGTTATGTTGTCATATCGATATGTGAACATATGTTGTTCAATACAATATGAATATTTGTCGCGTTATACTCGTCTTTGAATATTCTCTTGTCCCAATCGGGCATCATTCCGTCAAGCAATTGATCAATTAATAACTTTTGTAGAAGTAATTGTATAGTTTCTTTTTATGAATTAAAATCATTGTTTCTATTTGAATTGAAGTAATTTATGTGAAAATTGTTTGAATTGTATTGTATCAAGATATATACATTCTTCAGCTATGTGCCTTAAATTCAGGAGTTATTTGATTTGAGCATGCTAATCATATGATCAATTATATGTATTAACCCATTTATGCCTAGTGGAATCTTCCATCCTTCTAAATTGGATCAATTTATTTCCAATAATTAGTGATGTTTAGTATACTTAATTCTATATTTAGAATATTTCTTACAGAAATTCCTTTAAGCAAACAGCGCAGACCCAGACGAGACGCCGCATCATGCGGCGTCTCATCTGGGTCTACGCTGTTTGCAATGTCCTTTTTTCAGGACGCTAGGCATAAATGAGTTAACATCTTTTGAAACTTATAAAATGCTGTGAGTATTATATATGTCCATCCCAATCTCTGATACAGAAGTGAAGGACGATGGCAGTAGAGGAGACGTAAAACATAAAACATAACATTTGCAAAGTCACCTTAAAAGTCAAATAGAAATTTAAAAAAGGAATTGTTGAACTCTTTTTTCTACCATATAATTTTGCATAGTTTACCATTCTAATTTTATTATTTAAATTAATACAACTTTAGATAACAAAAATTCACAACAATAAGTACATAATTGTATGATATGTAAGGCCTGTTTATAACGAGCTCGCCGCAGGCGATGCTCGCACTACGTTAACACGTGTATTTTACTGTAGATCTTCTTTGTTATTGTTTTGAAAAGTTAGGCATCTGCGCTTGCAACCGAACCGGATATCCGGAATATCCGAAATCGGAACTGGAAATGTTCGAAGTAAATAACCAGCGTCTCCTGATTAATCATAATGATAAAAAAGATAAAAATGATCAAATTTACGGCTTTTAAATAATATAAAATTCTTCACTGTATTTATTGTTACTATATTTCGAATAGAGCATCAGCATTCTTCGTTTAAAACATTTGTCTTCATTCAGGGACTTCCCCGTTTGATGACGTCATCACCAAATTTATCCAAGTAACGAATGACGTCACCGTTTTGTGTGTACATAGCAAGTGTCAACACCGACCGCTACTCGCATTTTTTATTAAAAATGATGACAAAACAAGTAAGTGCTATTATTTATTGGACGATTGCCATTGAGGAACAAACACACGATTGGTTCAACATGTACTCGGGTACCAAACTTTTTCAAACAACAACCTGCACAGTCAAATACTCAATTTCATAATCATTTCATATAGTGTATTTATTTTTCTTTCACTGTCTAAGTCATGCATTACATTTAAATTTAAAGTTGGTAAATCACATTTGAGTATCATTTCAACATGACCAAACTTTATTATCTCATCAAAAATTATATATCAGTGGTTATATTCTAGATATCTATAGATCAACTCTTTTTGTTTTGAACAAAATACGAGAATTTAGCTTAATTTTTATGCCTCACAAAATGGCATGATTTAAACAAATATTGCTACCTTTGAAAATATCTCATAGTGAGGGAGATAGTGCTCTTATTGACATCTGAGCTAACCCTTCTGGTAAAGAACATTCTAAATTAATTATTTGATAATTACTACAAAAAGTGCAATGTTTATACACACTATAAAATGTAATTGATTCAAGCAATCAAAAGATGTGATCAAATGTGATTAATCATATTTAAAACATATATTCAAATAAGATATAAATAACTTTGTGGTGGGTGACATGACAGTCGCTACCTTTAGTACGGTGGCTGACTTGACAGTCTCTACCTTGAGTACGGTGGGTGACGTGATAGTCGCTACCTTGAGTACGGTGGGTGACGTGACAGTCGCTAACCAAAATGACTTTTAAACAGTAGTTAGGAATATTCAAATTAATTTAATCCTAGTATTTTGGTACTTAAACAAATATATATCTACAAGTGTAAAATTATCAAAGTGTTATATCAATGGTATTAAATAACATGTTTTGGTGGGTGACATAATTATCGCTGACCTACCTTGCATTTATTCCTCAATTATGGTAATTTGAAATTACTTTGACTTTAAATACTCAAGAAGGTAAATAAAACAAATATGCTGCCTGGCCCTTGTAAAATCTAAGTACAGTATGCAACATGGAGAAATAATTGCTCATGCCAGTGAAAATTATAATGGAGAAGGTAGCAACGGTTGGCTGTTCTAAATTTTTACATTGTAGGTTCTAGTTGATTGTTTAGTGTTTTAAGGAGGTAATGCCAAGGACATACCTCCTAGATTAATATATATGTCCTTGTTATATACCATTCTTTGTTTGCTGCACAATTTGTTTATAGTTTCATGTGTTACGCAACTTTCACCTTCGATATATCTTCTCTACAGGTATACATAATTATCTAAGTATAGGTCACTTTATGGTTTAGATAATTGCTTATTAAAATATTAGAGTTATTTAGTTACAAGGACTGTTCTGTTGCTCTAATCCGCAGTTGGTATTCGAACCATATATATTTTACCAGATTTGTGCAAAATAAGGTGATTTTATCTTAACTATACACAGTCGGCAAATTAATTAGCATAAATTTTACAAACAGAAGCTTTTGTTGGCTTTTCAAACATTAACTAATGTGAGATTTTGAACTGACAACATACTGTTCTAAATCATAACAAAATATCAATTAAATGTAATTCTTTGTAAAATTTTCCTAAGCAAGGTAATCATGCTATTATACAGCATTGCAGTTTACCTATATATTTTTCAAAAGGTCAGATAGCTTAATTGGAAGAGCAACCCAGGCCATTATCATATGATCAATATCATCAGATGGCTTATGAGTGGATTCGGGTTCGAATCCCGATCTGACCGTCGTAGGTAAACCTGTGGTTGCAAGGCTGGCAACTGATAGTGTTACAATCTGTTTTTGGCGGGGTTTTTGGCTAAAAGTTCTGTTCATCAGGTTACACGAAACCCTTTAATATGGCCCGTTTGTTGTTTAATTTCTGATTAACATAATAATTAAAATTTAATTTCCGTATTTTTTTTTAATACCAGTGCCTATATTATTACCAGTCTTTACGAACTCCACGTTCTTCTGTTAGAAAGTGCCTATATATATTTATTATAATTTTATTTAAAGTGATATTATGGGCATCTAACAGTATAAAGGTGTCTATCGCAACCGTTGTTTATTTTTGCTGTTTTCACTTCATATACACTAATGTTTGTAAATGCAGCATCAACATAATAAAATAATATCCCGGAAAGAGAAAAATAATCCATTTGAATATCAACCGTACTTTCGTTTTGACAACTGACGACAGAAATGATTTGATGTACGATGTGAGTCTAAATGTAGTTTTCTAGCAGTTTCGTTCATACGACACAAAAACACAATTTTGTTTTACGGATCATTTCTGTTTAGAGGATTGGGTGAGTCATGTAAAATATCGAAAGAATATATATTTTTTATAAACAACTGGTAGCAAGATGAGTTGTAGATAATTGGTCAGTTACCACATTTTAACTTATTATTTTGACCTGTTGATTCTTTTCAGCTCAAG
This sequence comes from Dreissena polymorpha, assembly GCF_020536995.1. NCBI lineage: Eukaryota > Metazoa > Mollusca > Bivalvia > Myida > Dreissenidae > Dreissena > Dreissena polymorpha. Next base: position 18,038,518 of record NC_068369.1, on the reverse strand, counting down.
TCAACGGTGAACAATGCCCATAATATCACTTTAAATATCATCTTTATTAAAGGTTTTTGTTATTTTTTTCTATTAAACATTAATCGAGGTCGCTTTGAGGCTTTGACTTATTTCATATTACTTTTTAAAAGCTATTATTAGATGCATGGTTATATACGTCTAGGTACAAATAATGTAAGTACATGTTAATAATCAATGTATTGTATAATAGTCTTATTGCTGACTAGGTTAATGAGTGTCATTTATTCTTTAAGTTAATCATATTGCTGACAGCAGACCCCCCGAAAGTATGCAAGGTCCTTTGTTTTAATTTAAGTACGATAACTCACAAATCAAACGTATTTCAGTATGGATTAAGTTTACTTGCAGTATGTTTTAAAAAATGAAATAAAAGATCAAGTGTATCGATAATCTTTAATATCAACCTAATTTACATGTAAAACTATTTAGAACTCTAATGTGGTAAATATAGAATAAACGAGTTTATCTTGAAATAGTATTTTTTTCGACGCTCGAAAATTTTTCATAAAATTGTGTGATATCAATATACTATTTCATAGCGCGGAGGATTGCGGATGAGCAAGTAAATCTGAAATATACAAAACATGTAATTTTCTGGCAATACATTTATATTTCTGTAAACAAACATAGTCTCTTTCGATTGAAACCCCATAGTTAAACATAATAAAACCATTATCAGGGATAAACACTTATACGTTTGGTCTTCTTATACATGATTTAATGATTACAGAAAATATACATCTTTCTCATTTCACAAATCAGAAACTGCCAAATCTTGCGGCATATAAGAATTTCTGATATTTTGGTATTAGCTGGGATCAATATGTGACCATATAAATAATACACCACACCTGACACGATTTTCTTAATTTTTACCTCAAAGTGTTGTCACTGCCGCCACATATAAAACCGATTAATACTTGAAATATGAATCGCCCTCAGTTTGATCAAAGGCTATGATGATCTTAAATTATTTTCATGATTAATTCAATTGTGTCCGATACAAATAGGTTTGCAGGCCGCGAGTGTGAGGCATTATAACTTAAAGGCGAACCTGAAAGTATTGCTCGTAAATCAAATCACTAGATATGAAATTTCAGACAAATAACGTGATTGTTTGAGAGTTGTACAGTGTTTGTAAAATTCAAAGATGGATCGATGGTAAATTAATGGTCTCAAGCGTACGTTTGTTCTAGTGTTTGTGATTTATTTCCCTGTTTTGTATATGTTATCGATCACCTGCCTTATATTGAAGACAAATGGATGCGAACAGGACTTTCTTTCCGTTAAATATTAAATGTTTTTGTTCGTGTACATGATTGATCAGCATATGTTGGTTTTCACTCTTTTTCAATTACAAGGCTCTCATTGAGTCATATTAATTTGTATATTCTTACCGAAAACTTATAGTTAATTTTAAATTGGTTTTTTGTGGCATGAATAATGCTTGTATACGTTTTAATCACATAATTATTGTTAACCCATTTATGCCTAGCGTCTAGAAAAATAGGCCTTGGCAAACTGCGTAGACCCAGATGAGACGCCGCATGATGTGGCGTCTCATCAGGGTCTGCGCTGTTTGCTTAAAGGAATTTCTGTAAGAAATATTCTAATTATATAAATAAGTATACTAGACATCCATAATTTGGAAATAAATTGATCCAAGTTAGAAGGATGGGGGAGTCAACTAGGCATACATGGGTTAATCAAAAAAATAATTTTATAACACATCACATTTACATACAATTGTGGCAAGGTGTAACAATTTTGTTTCCAGACACATGTGCCTCGACACATTGATAGTTTTGCTTCCGCGCAAACGTGCTCCACGCGGTACAATTTGCTCCGAAGATTTCACGTTAAAATTGCAATGTTATGTCGATAATGATTATAATCGACGTGAATAGATTCCAGGTTTTAAGCCGACTTTGACGGAAGAACGCACATAGATAAATAGTGTATGGAAGTTTAATATGAGGTGGTTGTGTCCCAAGTTGATGCTGCGATATTTGTACCTCAATTAAGAACAGAATACCTGAACAGTAAGGGACACTGTTACATTCGCTTATATCAATCAGACATAAATAAGAATATGAACTTTTGAGGCCTGACTGAAAGGTAATAACCTTATTGCAAATCATGTCAGTAACCCAGGTCTTAGGTTGTAACCGAAAACAATGGGATATGTTTATATAATTTTTATAAGCTCTCATTTAAACGAGCATTTCAATCGATATAAGGCGAATAAAAACACAGTATTATACTGGCAGAAAAACATAATGCTTGCATGGTGTATCGACGCTATGATTCTAAGAAAAAGATTGCTAACATAGCTATTCGTATTTCAATGATGAAAAATACAAAAACTACAATTTTAATCGATTTAAGCCTGAAAATCAGTCACCACAACATTATCTTAATGTGCATTTCTTTTTTGCAAATCGTTATATACTCGAGATTCAAGACTTGCCTTGAAAATAAATAACTGTAAGGTCCAAGAATTTAGGCTTAGACCAATTGTACTTGTATTAGAATAAACACAATTATATGTTATCTACAAGTATGAGGTACTACTTTTTGACAAGAGTGTATTTAACGTAAGTATTTTATTATTAGATCAATCAAAGTTAATTTACAGGTTCAGACGTGACACCTGATAATTGCCTATTTTCGGGCAGCATTTAATATGAATCGTGTTCTGTGAAAAGAGGGTTTAATGCACGTGCGTAAAGTGTCGTCCATAATTAGCAAGTGCAGTTCGCACGGGCTTATCTGGGACGACAGATTCCGCCGGAACTGGATGCGTGCTAAGAAGAGAATTTCTTTAAACGAAAAACTCGTTTCGTAAGATCATATGATTTTATACAGAACATGGGTTTACAACATCAACTAAGAATGAACACAGCATACACGTGTTGACTAAGAATTCAAAGCACTGTAGTAAACAATACTCGGTACAGAAGCCTGAAAAGCCACGTCGCCTAACCAAAATTAAATCATTCATTTTATTGTGATAAGAAAAAAAAACACACACGAACAAAGCGACAGGTGAATAGATTACTATAAAACATAAAACTACTAGTTTCCAGAGTTTACTTAACCCATTTACTTAAAAATTGAAACACAAACATACCATTCGTATAAGCACTAGACAAAATTATAAATTTTCGCTTGTGACAGCAATTTGTACATAGTATACCGTACGATTACACATAGTGAAAACAGACGCAATGACGTTACATTCAACATCTTCAAATTGAAATTGATGTATGCAAAGATTTAGCAAACATTACTTCTCAAGTAAATTATTACTGATTCCATTTTAGTTCTTAAAATAGTTAAAAATAATTAAGATAAAAAACACTGTAAACGTCAACGAAATTATATTTGTGTGTACATATCGAACATAGCATATTATCACAAAGTATAAAAACAGCGCAAATAAAGAGAAAAACTAAACAAACAAATCTCAACAATTCACTTTAAAATGAGGTTATCGCTTTAGTTATTTTTCCCAGCAAATGCTGATGAGGCAATCAAGAACGCAGAGATAATGCAAATTATCGCTGGTGATTCGTCTGTGATGTTAGGCATTTCCGTTGAGTTTCTGCAATCATCATCAGACGAGTCGTATAGATCAAGTGTCGCTGACTACTTTCTTGAAATTATCGTATTATGCAAATTCGTCAACAAATCTCCCATCATGCAGTATCAATGAGACAAACACTGGAAATTAGTTTTGTAGTTGTTAATGATCTGAACTAAGATATGCAATATATGCGAGATTGCATACACGGGGTGTTTTTATGCAAAGAAGTACTTTGATGGTGTTTTTTTTAAATTGTTAGTTTGGCTAAATCGTCAGAGAGTTACCTTACATCGATGTCATACCTTCATTCAGATTTATCAATAATGCCACAAAAGAAAATATAACTTAAGGAATATGCTGCAGTTTCTGAGACAATTGGACGATATTCATGGCAAGTGAGTGTCCAGTGCTCAATGAGTGATCGCATTTTAAATGTAATACTTATATTGGACTGAAATAACCAAAATATGTTATAAAGTACTCTCAAAAGGTTAAAACACTGATCGATTACGCATGTTCAATGTTAGTTTTACATTAGTTCTAAAATACCGTATGTTTTTACAATTAGTTTATATTGATTAAAATATCACGACTGGTATATAACATTACTTGGAAAAAGTTGTTAACTGTTTATATTATCAGTATATTCGGTAATAAATTTTACTGGGTACAGGTACCAGGTAACTACCAGCTAACTATTATAAATAACGCAAGTAGATTGATCATCATCGTCACGTGGTAAACCCAGGAATGCAAATTGTGCATGCGTAGTGAATTGTATATATTTCATATATAAAATGATAAATCTACCTGCGTTATTTATATTGTGTATATCGTTATGTCACCTATTTTTGCGATGTACTTTCGATTTCACATCGCGAAATTTTATTACCGAATATACTGAAAACATGAACTTGTTTCAAGTAATGTAATATATCAGCCGTGATATTTTTGCCGTATACTGCATAAGGTGTAATTGAATAGTATTTGAATTGTTTGCGACACTTTTTTAAATAGTCTGCATACAACAGGCTTCACTTAATTGTAAAACAAAACGTACTTGCCTTGTGTATCATATTTACTAAAGCAATTAATCTTACTCCTATATATTCATATTGCGTGCACAGTATACAACTTTTGAACAATACGACTGATAACAATGTACATAAAGATATCAGAAAATGTTTTAAGGTAGTCCGTTTTTCAAATGCGCATATGTACACCCCCCTGTACGTCGATAATCCAAACTGAGTTGGATAATTCAAACTGAAGAAAAAAATATCGGCCGAAACTGAAACTGAAAGGTAGGTGATTATTTTATTACTTCTGCTCATTTAGTAACTATAAGGACGTACTTGTTCTACACAAGTGATAATGAATGTCTGACACAAACACATGTGTTTTGAGTTTTGCAATGATTTAATAGTTAAAAAGGATAACTTTTTGTCTTCGGAAAATGCTCATTTTCTTGAAATGCGACCTATGTGTTGATTTATTTACCCGTTAATTGACAAAAGAGCGAACGAAACTGTAACAGAGATATGCCAAATTATATCATGAATGTCCTTTAAAATTTTGCTGATATCACCTAGTATGTTTCTGTGTTAAAATCATTTGTTTGCTGGACGGGTATAAAAGTATATGGATAAATCCAAACTGATATGAAAATTGCTGTGGATAATAACCAAACTCAAAATGGATAATGCACAAACTGCGATGGATTGAACATGTTTTCCAAAGACAGCTTGGATATTATTCTTAAAAAAATAACTATTTATAACCAAAAACTCACACGATGTGAATAATGGAATATAAAAATACTTTCAACGAACATTAAAATTCATTTTTTTGTTATAAGTGAAAACGATTTCATCGGAAATTGCATATATATATATATATATATATATATATATATATATATATATATATATATATATATATATATATACAATTGAGATAAGAAGTTTTAGAGCCGGGGCTTGGTTACATAGTATTGGCTTTATTTCGCTACGTGGTAGGACCAGACTGATAGAGTCATTCGTATGAAAATGCTTATTTATTTTGAACATTTGAATACAGTTTTATGAAATATACATTTTTCAGTACAACTTATTTTGCGGAAATGGAGATCGATCGGCATGACGAAGAATTTGAGTTGTCATTTCAAGACGAAGAAGGAAACATCGGTGATGTAACACCTGTACTTGAAGGTTCATTCGTTGAAGTAGATGGCGAATATGTTGTTCATCTATGTTTTGTGGAGTAATATCAGCATATATTTTTGTCCGATAACCTAATTTACCGGTTGTTTCATCTAACGTAAGTTCTCTAATTTTTATTTTTTCTACGTTATGGTTAGTTGTGTAATGGATAAGTATTTCTTTCAAGCATTTATAGGACTCTGTACAATAATAAAATCAGTAGATTTCCATTATCTTCTGTTTTACCCGAAAAGAAAACAAAATGATATTTTATGATGATTGTTTAACACTGTGCTAAAATGCTTTTATTGTCAGCAATTAAATAAATCTCGAAATATTTTACAAGAGTGTTCATTTTACATAGATCTTTACATAAAGACATCTTGCAGTTTGGTCATTATCCATCGACTTCCTTATGTTGGTTTGGAATTATCCATACACTAGTTGGGTCATTATCCAATTTGTATATTCTTGTCCCAAAACTAAACGAATATATTGCGTTTTCGAGCATTTACGCCAATCAAATTTTGCACATACATATATGAAAGGTTAATACATAAGTCCAAGCATTAAAACATTAAAAACATTCGATTATAATTGTTTTTGGCCTGAAACTTTCGACAATGTCATTGCCTTTTTCCAGATTTTCAAACATATTCATTTTATTTCGACGTTATTGTTTTTAATTGTTATGAGTTTATTAGCGCAATGTATCCGGCAAATAACATTTTATCAAAACGAAACGTTTATTATGTCACAACTTATCTTAAATAAACGTGTTCTTAAAAATAAATGACTGGAGTCCTTATGTCAATATATATGTATGAATGTTTAATAAGCAGTCTTTTTATATAAAAACATCGCTTAATGAGGCCGATACTGGCGTAAACATGCATGCGTGTGATCAAATTAAACTCGTTTAAATACTGAACTACCTGTACAGATGTGTTGGTATAAGCTTTATCACATGGTTTAAACTACAGACACATTATCAGGAGACAATGGTGTAAACATCAATTGGTTTTGTATTCAAGCCGATATGAAAATACAGTCCAGGATAATACATATACAGTCGCACGACTATTCTGTCATTCTAGAATAAAAACAACTTAACACCAACATAAACTGTTTCATACGGAACAAGTTAACGATAACATAGAATCAACGTACCTTTACATTATGTGTAAATGTCTTGTACTTTTTTGAGTTTATATATCTTGACCAAATTGCTTTATTTGTATAACTAAACTTAGTATAACTTATTCTAATGAAATAACAGCTATAAACGACGAAACCTTACAATAAGATACAAGTATATAATATTTGTGTTTATTTGAAGTTAATAGTTTAGCTGGTTGTCATCGAAAGCCTTAGGCTTATAGGGAGATCTCTAGTCAAGCTAGTTTTTGTTGTGATGGTGGATTTTTGGAGAACTCTCATAGATGTGGGGTCAATCCATGGATCTTCCATTCTCTAAATAACTATGTCCGTTATAACACAGGGAACGGTATTTTCTTGTTTAAAAACAAGCATCGTATAAACACCATACACGATGGATTATTCCCTATGTGTCGTACGAAATATATTATTCCATGTTATAGTCATCTTTTTTAAAATGTTTGTATAATTGTTAATGATTATTTCCTGATTGGCAATATTTAACGTGCATGTTGGGAAAACAGTCTGAAGACACACAATCGAACATAGTCTAATGTGATGAATTATTTATAAATAAAAAGATTCAAGTGCCATGCGTGTAATTGTTTTCTCCTCGTTTGATACATGGTTGATCAAAAACATCCACAAGAATCCATAAGATGCAAACCTACACGAAAACGTGATTGGGATTTTGGCTTTTATTTAAATGTTTCACCCATTCCATGAAGGTGTCGGTTTTTGAACGACAGAGTTAACCATAAAACCTGCCACATTCAAGGTTTTTTTAAAGGCTGACAAAAATGTATAACATGTTTTGAGATTATTATAATTTATTCGCAGATTAACTTGTTTGTTTTCAGATGAAGGGACCTCCTATTTTGAAGTGTCAACATGTATTTCAGACGTACATTTGTTTTCCATCAAAAAGAGGTGTTGCTTTGAAGTTGATTAAACGAACGACATTTATAAGAATGTCAAAAGTGTGTATAAAAAAGTGTTATCTACGCATCACTAAATGACTTTCCAGCTACAGCATGCGGTACTGTTGCATTATTACAACATTTTATGATCTATGGAAACTATAATTTATGTTTATATAATATGATCTGATATGAATCAGACAAATATTTAGATTGTCCTCATTCTGAAAGAAGAACACACTCTTTTGCCTCTAATCTTGATATTTCGTGACGGTATTATTTGCGTTGTTATATATTCCTCATCTCTCTTTCGTGTCTATCAGACGTTAGATCGGTATAGTCTCACATTAAATCCCCCATTTGTAACATATATTAAATCGATGCACATTTTGATCTTTGATCCGGCTAAAGTAAATTATTTCCACAAATGTATTGTTCAGAAAATGGGGTCAGACTATTAATCTATCACCACGAATGTATGGCACATTTTGCAAAATTAAAAAGCTTCTTGTAAAACCATATATCATACATAAAAAGCGTGCTTATGATTGAAGATATTGAATCGGCGTCAAAGACTTTTGACATATGGGATTACCTGAAAAGTGCATTGTTTTTGAACGGTTATAGTCCGCTTGTTTTTAACTGTGAAGACATGAATAATTTAACGATGGTAATATGCGCACGGATGTCATCGACAGGCGTAGGCGTAGTTTGTGGATCGGTGTTGATATGAGATATGCAAGCAGTGTTTTCAAGACAGAAGTTTTTTGAAGCTGTATTTGAAATATAAGCATTTATCTTCAAAAAAGGTATCTGCTTAATCGCGCGCATTTAAACGGACGACTAGTATAACACGTGTGTTGCATATCATACAGTTCTCAAATTTTCAATTAATCATTGAGGTCAAAGCGAATATTTCGAAGTGCCAAAGTCAAAAAGGGAACATTAAACTAACATTTTCATACATGAACAGTTGCGAAAAAAGGACAATACTTCTGTTCGAGTTAAAAGTGTTGTACTCAAAGATATTTCTGCAATATGAAGTTTTTCAAAAACAGATTAGACACTAATTAAACAACTAAAAAAAGTATAAATATAATATGTTAGAAGGTATATGCACTAATCTATAATTATATTTACCATCGGAAGTATCTTCCAGCGTAAAATGAAAAAAAAATGTTTTATTCTTTGTTATTGTTAAAAAAATGTCAACTGTATACGCCAACTGAAATTTTCAACTTACTGTGTATTTGTAAAAGTGTAACCTAATGATACAAATGTTTGGGTTTTATTGCTAAGACACGACATATTGTGGCTTGGAGTTAACCCATTTATGCCCAGTGGACTCTCCCATCCTTCTAAATTGGATCAATTTATTTCCAAAATTAGGGATGTCTAGTATATTTATTTCTATATTTAGAATATTTCTTACAGAAAATTCCTTTAAGCAAACAGCGCATCATGCGGCGTTTCATCTGGGTATACGCTGTTTACCAAGGCCTTTTTTCTAGACGCTAGGCATAAATGGGTTAAACAAACATTATAATCACCAACATTTTAAAAAGATGTACATTGGATTCAGTTCCAGGCATTGTCTCGAAAGCATGCGTTTCATTATTTATCACTGCTCCAAAATGGTCATTTAAATGGAATCTACATTAACAATCTATAAATATGTAATTTATGTGACCTGTATTATCATATTTAATGTAAATCTCATTTATTCAGTTTATACTTGAACTTTGTATGCTAGATGGTTAACAGTTAACAGAGTACAATAATATCTTAATATCATATAGCATAATAATTTATTATATTGACTTAATGCCGATTATGACCTCATTATGAAGATGTTTGTTTATCGCAGCACGTGATTTAAATGATAGCTTCATTCGAATAAACATTTATCATTTTATTTTACAATAATTGTAACTACAAAAAAATCCATTTATTGTTGTCCTTTGAACTATTGCCTTGAAACATGTTTTATTATTCGATTTTGATGGAAAGTTTAAACTGTTTCAATCTTTCCTAAAACGGCGTGCTTTAAACGAAAATATTTAACATTATTTAAAAGAATGATAAAGTTACTAAACCTGTTTCCGAAAATGTAATGCAAAAAATATAAGACAAATTATGTAAAACGATCCAATCCACAGTGGAAAATACTCATACATACACAATGAAGCGATTTCCGAGGACGAAAACTGTTAAAAATGAAATAAATCTGAGAAATATTGCATTCGAAATTAGTTATCAAACTGAATTTCTGATTTCTATCAAATTATTGTGTTAACGTTTCCCTGTTTACGATAGTAAATTTGAAAATAATTTTTAAGAAAGGTTGTGGGGGTAGAAGACAGGAAAAGCACTTAAAAATATGTAGTATGTCAGCCCTACAATAGACTTGTCTTTGTTTGCATTAGGGTAGTGTATTTTGATGTGTACCAGTTTGACATTTTATGTACTTAAGGGCTTTATATAATTTTAAACAATATCCAAAAACTTATAGCTTTAATATATGTTCAATTGATTATTTACATATCTTATTTTAGACAGTAGAATAATCATACAGTTGTATTAGTCTATTTGGCAAAACAACAAACATTGGCCTTTGTCTTCATTTAGGAATATTTTAATGTAAGTTATTTTATGTATTTTGTATAATAGTAGAAGTCGCTTTAAACGGACCTTATCACAGATTTTGGCATGTATTACAGTTTGTCATTAAATGCTTTATTTTGATAAATGAATAAAATTAAAGAATTACAGCAAGAACACAAAAGTAATACCCTCAACTGGGCTCGACCCACTGGCCCCTTGAGTAAAAGTCTATCGCTTAGACCATTCGGCCATCCGTGCTCATACAATCAGTGATGTATTTTATACTTTATACAAGCAATTCCGTCGTATCACAAAATATAACGACAAAAACAGAACTCCCCACATTATTCAATCGTTTCGCATTGCAACGCTTTATAATTTTCATGGTTTTAAATCGTTAAAAGATGCATATAATGGATATTTTAGACTAAATGTTCAGTTTTACTGTTTTCTCACAAATATCATAACTACAACGAAAATTTGCGAATCTGAAACAATTTTTCTTTATTTTGTCAATTTACCAAAACGTAAAAAGGCCCAATTAATACATTTATTACAAAACTATATATCACACCAGCTCTCCAACCAACGCATTTCGAATCAAGAAACTGTGAAATTATTTGAATGCTTATTGTTTTTCTTAATTGATTTTGATACTTTTATGTTCCTTTTTGAGACTCATATTGCTTCATTTAAACACGTCAATGAAATCATCTCCTCAATCCACTTTATATATTACCGTCGGGGAACAGGCTGGATAATCGTTTTCATAAATATTAATGAGCAAACTTAGTCGAATGATCAATAAAAGCACAATTCACACTTAGATAATGTTAAACTAAAGCAATGGCAGCGACGACAATTTCAACGGATAACGGAAAAGATGATAAATTATTTTTGAGTTACGGTAGAGACGAACAAACATCGCGTGATATGTAACTATTTTGAAATGTGCCGTTTTATTGGATCTAAATCCTTGAAGAATTGGAAACACAAGCCAATAAAACGTCATAGACGTTTTCGGGGATGAACTACGCTTTTGGAAAAAAGCGGTTCTATTTAAATACTGACAAAATCTCAAACCATTCGTGTTTGAGGCAAGTACCATGGGGAAGACACTGATAAACTGCAAAATGACATTATTCAATCTTTGATGAATACGTAATTGTATTTGTATTGAACATGTTATTCATAGAGAGAGTAGTGTCATTGTAAAATGCACGGGTTCCTCGCTTTGGGATTTCAATGAGTTGCACCTCTACTGAGTGGGCTTTAAAATAATCGGCTACATAATTTAACATGTCTTATATTTTTCGACCAGTTGTTCATTTCCTTTGATATTTGATCCTTACACAAACCGATGCATTTGTTGTGGAAGTGTTTTGTTGAACATTTTTATTTCATTCTGAGGCAACTTTGTGTAATAGATTATTTGATCTAGCCCTTACTTCATAGTATGCTTTTAATGCGAATTTTGATTCTAAGTTGTTCATATAATGCCTGGTTATGTTAGAACACACACTACCTGGAGATAATTCTTCGTTAATATTTATTGAATTATTAGTATATTTGAATATCCGCAGCATTGCATAATTCAAATGCTATATTTTTTGTGTTGTTATGCTCTCAACATTTAATGTAAATAAAGTATTTTGTATATTCTAAAACGATTACTTTAATATTTCGGTTGTGTTGTGACAGAATTAAATATCCGTTCAATACAGTCGTCGTTGCAAAATTGCGAAACACAAATATTTATACTGTTCTTCTGATGTGCAATAATGATATCACACTATTCGCATTCCACCAATGTGCGTGTTTAATTAAATAAAATGTCCTACATAATGTATTTATTATCGTTTCAGTTCGTTCTTCTAATATATTAGAAGGATGCCATAAGTTCCACGATCGTCTCTAAACTCGTCCACCGACCAGTGTTTTTACGGTCGATCTCCGTTGCACATTTAAGACACCAGAAGAATTCTATTTATGCATATGTGTGTAGAAAGCCTTGTCAAATGATGATGATGATGATGATGATGATGATGATGATACCTAGTGTCACTTTCTGTGCAAGAATTGTGTTGGGTTTTCAGAGCGCCATGAGATCCCTAGAAAAGTTATTTATGTTGCTTTGAAATTAAGATGTGGAGCCTCACGTCTTCAGTCGCAAATGATTTGTTTTCAAGCTTAAAAGCGTTTTGCTTCTTTATTATGGAGTTCGTATTAGAGACAGTTTGCGCTCAAATGGCGTTTTCTCTTCATGAATTGTAGTTTTAAGGTACTCCCACTCCGCTGACGATATGTCGAAGACAGTTTTACTAAATGTATAGAGAATACGAGGCGATTAATCTATTATGCGTTAAATATTATGCCAGAAGCGTTAATTCATGTTAAACAATGTGTGTTGCACACTTGATCAATTCAGCTTTTACTTTAAAAACAAGTACATAATGTGATGACTAATTTTAACTGGAATCGCTTTTTACGCTTAATAGATTCCCAAACACTTACATTACTAGTTTTCCATCCATGATCGTCAGGTATCAACGTTTCTTTTACATACAAACGCTATTTACGTGCACACTCGTTATTCATTTGATCCATGAGCGGGATGGTAACAGCATTGTCATTAACACCCTTTCAGAAGAACCAAACTGTACAGTTAATGTCTACTGTATCGAAACATTAAAATCCAAACATGAGTGTTAACGGAATTATATTAGTGTACATCTTCAAATTATGTATGTATATTAATTTTTGGAATAATCTTAATTTTTAAGATTCATAGACGCGCACACATATTCGTTATTATTTACATATATTCGTTTTAGGTAAAATGTCATTGAATATTTATACTTTTACATATATAAGGAAACAAGTTGAATTACAAAAAAACTACTTAATTTACACGAAACCGGGCCTTCTGGAAGCGTTTATTGCGATACCTCTGCACCGCGTTGATTTACATATTAAACATCTGAAAAGTTTGAATGCTAAATTTATGTTTTAACTACACATATATTTCAAGAGAGGAAAACAACATTAGAAACACTTTATTAAGTAAGTAATACCAATTTTGAATGATAATTATCCAGTTATGAACCGATATTTTTTTTTAATTTCTGGAGTGTTTTTGCGCATTTGAATGATAAATTATACTTTTTTTTCATTTTATGATAATCATTATGAAAATTTTCATTTTGGTGAACAATTCATTTTATTTCAAATATTTTAAACGTAACTATATATAATAGTACATATTTAAATATTGCGTGTATAATATGCAAGACTGTTATGTTGTTTTTTTATCTACCAATCTACTTATATTAAATGCATCAATATACAAAAATATAGTAAGGTCAGCTATTATCCGTTTATTCAAGCTTTAACAATATGTATATATTTATGATTTTTGTTTTGTCCCAATGGACTGTCTCTGTAAATAATGAATCTAAATGCACCGTTATGCGCTATTTTATAAACATTTGTGAGCAAAAAGTAACAGTGTCAATACGAGTCGTATTAACATACGTATATCTGTTTATAATCTACCTTTGTGGTCTGAAAACCTGAATGAACACTTAACCTTTTTAGCAGCAGAGTAACTAAAATATGTTCCGGCGAAAAGGATGTGAATTAACATAACATGTTCTCTAAAATCAAAGCTCGTGTTTTACAGTCAGATATATCGACGCTAAAATAGCGAGTATGCCCTAAGAAAAATATATTCACACGTTTTTATAGGTTCTCATAAAGGAAGTCATTAGGGTTCTGCGTATAGACGGGTACAACAGTATTTGTTTCATGACTTTTCACAGAGCGGATATGTATTGCAATAAACAAGAACTAAAAAATTTTTTTTTTCCATTTTTATTGTATTTTCATTTGTCTTTCTACGAGTATACAATGTAAACTTGGACAACTTAGTGAATACTTGGGTTCAAAACCAACGTACAATAATGAGTATTTATAAGATAATAACGACATTGATAATAGTACTTAAAATCTGTAAAAAAATTTGAACAGGGATTTTTTAAATCATTGTGTTAGAAAATCGAACGTATACAAATTAAAATTCATTTAAACAAGTTACTAACATAATGCCTTAACTGTACATGCCAACTAAAAAACTATATTGTCAACATATCATGTAAGTTTATATAATAGTATTCCTCTTCATTTTTAACGACATTTGGTATTTTACATTCAACAAAAGTTACCTTGTAGTCTTTGCCCGTACCATGGGCATACACTATCTATGTGCAAAATATTGCCACAATATGTACACACACTGATAGAAGCAGACACATAATAATGACATTTTGTTTCGGAGTTTAGTTAAATGTTTTACACAATGCATATTTACTTAGATACTAGTCACATGTTACACAATACCACACCTATAAGATTAACTATACCACTATAATACATATGACAAACGCATTTTGCACATAAGGTACCAAACACATTTGCTAAATCTCTCTTATGTAGAACTTGAATTTTGATTTTCAAATAAAATATTGCACTGTGAACCCGTTAGTCCTGTAAAGTTGTAACCAACAAAATTGGATTTATTTCTAATTACAAATACATGCATATTTAATGAGGGTTTATTATGTAAATATTTCGACTGGTTTATTTCTTATTCACAAAAGAAATGTAACATTGTTGTTTACGCCTGATAGGAATGGCACGTATTCTTGTATCGATTTCAATGTTTGTTGTTGTTGTTGGTATGCATTTGGTCGATAATTTGTTCACGAGAAACGAGTTCTCAAAATTTATTTAAGAAACTATGTATGAACTGCTTATGTGATTAAATAATTTGTTTTTTTGGGAATTGGAAATTCAACTGTTTTGTTAACGCATACATATCATGGCTAAAGTAAGTACGTCATAAAGTTTATTTTGTATGCATCTGTATATTCCGGCTATTAAACACAAATAAGAAGAAATTAAGACATCTTGACATTGATCTAAGTTGACATCTGAGATTGCAAATTCTTAAGTATGGAACACTATTATTTTATGGCCTTAAAATGTATATTACATAGCGTTAGAAATGAGAACACACTCCTCTGTATGTATCTGTTTTAATTCACGTAAAAAATTAGAGTAGACGTCAATTTGCGTGCGCTCTGATTCTTCGCGTGATGCTACCCGGTATCTGTTTCACAAAATCCCAGAGCTTATTAACGTCATACTTATTAATATTATATACGATGTCAAATAGCATTAAGAGCGTATGTGCACATTGATATACAATTATAAATTAATATACACTTATCCAAGCAATATGGTAATGTGTAAATAGTCAGAAGTATTGCCTATATCGCATCAAATAGTTTTAATATTCATATGCACGCATTTAGTATAAGTGTGCAACCTAGCGAAGTAACATAGAGGCCGCATAGAACTGTAAATATTAAATGTTGTTGAGTGTCAATACATTTGTCTTAATTTTAATGATGATCTTAACATTAATATACTTATATTTGATTATAGTTGATAAATATATAAAAAAATGTTTGACAGTTACACGAATATATGTGAATATTTTATGGCTTGGTAAAAATCCAGTTATTCATGTGTTTGCATATTCATATGTATTACTGCTGATGTCAACTTTCTTTAGGAATATTGTTTAGATTTTACGCATATGAATACAAATACAAGACAAAACGTCAATTTATACAATAAACTGTTTTTAGAACACACTTAATAAAATTCTAACCTATTTAGTTAACATAGGCAGACCATAGTTTAACTTTAACAGTAAAGTATTATAATTTTACAAAGTCGATTGTACATGTAGTTAATTATCACACAATATCTTATCAAAAAGATGTGATTATGAACCTTACAACCATTTCCGAATGAGTAAAACATTTTTGAAAAGTGTGTAACACTGGGTATTTACTTTTATCATGAACAGGCGCATACAGCATTAATAAGTCGCCGCGTAATAACTTTTTATAAACATAAAAATTGCTTAAGACCGATGCGTTACCTCTCTCGCAGCGTTGTTTCTGATGTTAATTTGTTATAAACATTTCTTAATATGAATTTCTTTCCTATAGAATTCCTGTAGAATAATCGACTAACGCAAGGCGACGTATTTATTTATTTTATCGAAATGTCGTTTTATCATTCAATTCACATGATGTTACTTTTGATTAACATATCTATTAATTTTAAGAGATTTTCTTATATATAAACAAGTTCGTTTCTTATCCATGATGGCAAAACAAGGCGTGTATAATTTCAAACTCAAACTTATTACAATATTTTTTTATGACTGTTTGTTGTTATAAAACTCTTTTCATATGGTGTGTTTTCTGTGTCTTAAATTACTAATATAAAACTGATTGATTCTGTACGTATTCATAACTATCCAACATAATTAACTGTCATAAGGATACATGCTTATTAAATATTTACATCTATATACAAGTATTCAATATAACGCAGTATTTATTTAACGCAACAAAACAGCAAGTTATCAGGTTCTGTGAAAATCAAGTTTAAGAATTCGAATAAATGTCCGTTTGAATTGGGCGTTGGCAAAGGCATAGCAAAATGGATTTATCGGGCTATTCAGATAGCACAGCCAATACGAGAAATTATAAAGCTGCATGTTAATACATGCAAATGACTTGCAAATTCCTATGACAAATATCATTATATGAAATGGTGTCCAACACAACACATATGCACCCAGAATTATGGAGATCGTCCTCAATGCTTTCCGGGCGCGATTTTCTGATTTTGATTTTGCGGGCTTTTTCTTTTTATCGACAGCAGGTCGAAGTGAACGAACAAGCGACTGCAATGGACTTCCGTAATGCCTCTTATGTTTTGTTTTGTTGCTATCCACATTGTGGTGAACGCGCAGGTGCTTTTTATTATTTTGGCTCTTCTTTCCTTTTTTGGTATGGTTCTCCATGCTTTCTGTAACATTGTGCAAGTCTTTGTTAACCTTGCTACCACTGCATTCATCTGGCCCGGTCGAGATAGCTTCAGAACTTGCCGAGTCACAAAACTGTGGCACTAAAAGGGATTTATCATCGTCGAAAACCCTTCGTCGCCACACTGGAGATTCTTTGTCATTACGAGGTGGTCCTACAGTAAGGTCTTTGATTTCCGCTAACAGCTTTACGTTATCCGATGAGGTCAAAGATTTTAAACTATCTTCATCGATATATCTTATTCCATCCAGGACGGGGTGGTCTAATAGGTCGTTGGTGGAACCACTTGTTTTGACAGAAATTTGTAATTGACCTAAGTCATGTATATCATCCTCATGGTCTATTTGATTTATGTCTGTAATAGGTCTGAAACTGTTTGTTAAGGATTTCGGAAACTTGATCAACGAATTTTGATTTTCTGAATCAGTTTGCTTGCTGCAAACCTTATCATCCGTTGTGTCCTTTTCCGTCGAGCTGTGTGACGCCTGGGACGCACTGACACTTGTACCAGACAACGAGAAAGCAAGTGATTTGCCGATGTGATTTGCCGATGTCCCAAGCATGCCTTTAAGTGTCGGTTCCGTTTGTACGGCACTGTTAACGTAGCAACCGGTTGTTTTTATGTCAGCGCTACTACCTTCATCCTCGTCGGACGCAAAAGCTGGACTTGAACTGCGGTCCTCCTCAGATGGTTTGGAGTATTCGTTATCAGAATGTTTAGAAAAACTCGTAGTTAACGTATTATTGTCATTCGCTTCTCGAAGGTATCTAGCATTATTATTTTCCATTCTCTTTTTGCTTTGCTTTGACTTGCCACTGTTGGCCGACGTTCTGTCCTTTGCCAGATTCATTGCATTGTTCATTTTCTTTTGTTTTTCATTTGATTTCCGTTGTAAAGCCAAGGCAACACGGTATATTCCAACGTATAACGCTATCATAACTATTAGCGTTGACCAAAAATAACCAATTGTTAGTAAAAAGGTAAATGTTGGATCACTCATAAATTGAACTTCACATGATCTTTCTGCGACAGTCCTCACGCCAACGAAATATTGCCAGCCAATAATTGATGTGAAGAAAATCGCTGCGGGTATAATCCAAGACAACGCTATCATAAGTCTTACCTTACCGTCCGTTCGCCAATTTCTGTACTTGGCAGGTATTTTCACACTACAGAATCTGTCAATGGTGATGAACAATACCGTGTATTGGGATGCTAAGCACACTGTATAATCCATAGATAACCACAAGTCACAAATTATTTCTCCAAATGGCCAATAGCCGAGCAAAAGATAAGTTGTAAAACAGGGCATCGAAAAGCTCCCTATTAGAAGATCTGACATGGCTAAAGATGCAATGAAATAATTTGTAGGTTGTCGTATAGTCCGCTCTAAGAAAAAAGACAGAAGCACTAAAATGTTTCCAAGAATTGTCACTATTATCACAATCGTCGCTACCGTTCCTAGAAATATGGTCAGCCATAACGAATGTGGTAACGCATTCGAGTCAACCGTTCCGTTTAAAGACGTATTGTGGTTCGTATCATTATATATATTTGCCGCTGTCCCGTTGTACAAATACAGATCGGAGTCATTCACGAAATCCCATACACCGTCAGTAACGTCCAGGCCAGCCGAAAAGGAAGACGACGACATTCTTCTGCGTTGGGTCAGTCAGCCCGGTAACACTTGTTCAGACGATCAAACCATGTTTAATGTCAGATGTGTACCCGCTGGACGCATATCTGAAAATAGTAAGCGAACACTATGTTTATTACATATCGACATGTGCATTTCTGTTAACTAAGCTCATGAAGACGAAACAACTAGCCCGTACAAATGAATGCTCTTTGATCCTACCGCTTAGTTGCGAGCGGTATTGATTATAATTGTTCAATAGTTCTCAATCATTTAACTGGTCTGCTCGTATCTGTTTTTTCACAGTTGCACAACTGCAAAGTAAGACATATGTATGTATGTCCAGCTAATGAACAATCGCTAATAAAACATGACAGTATCTCAGAAGTAAACAATCACAATCGCAATATAACCATGTATGTGTAATTGTTACGTAGGGCGATATGTTTTTGTTTATACTTAATGTATGTCTAACTGTGTAATAACACGAGCCGTATATTTCCTCACAGCTAAGTTATAGTGAAGTTTAGTGTTCTGCAACAAGTCGGAAAACATATTAGTTTACCTAATTCGGAAGAAAATTCGGAAGATCTATATGAACACATTCAATACCGCAGCTGCAGAACTTTTTAACCACTTTTTAACCGATTTACAAAAGTTGATGCCCTATCTTACAAATGATGAAAACTCCAAGTCGACTTGAACCATTATTGATTTCAACACGGACCTAGGGAAGGCGGTGTAAGCGTTAATATGGAAGCATAATAGAACGTTGTAAAAATCGCTGATAAAGGATTTTCAGAGTGTAAAAGTAAATTGCACGTGATGATAATCTAACGGCACACTGCCAATATTGTCCCTCGTGGAGCAGATTTATCGCGGCATTGCAATTCTTGCAAATCAAAAAGGCAATGTTCCAACTTGTGTTACAGTTCTGTCCGATGCTCGATATTGCTCCCTAGTGGCGCCTACGCATTTTGTTATTCGTCCATTATTACGAATCTTGGACTTTGGGTTTTCGCTGTTGTTTTGCTAATATTTCTCCTTTCAGTCTGGTGATTCTGTCATTAAATTTTAATTAACCCATTTATGCCTAGCGTCCTGAAAAAAGGACATTGCAAACACTCTTAGACCCAGATGAGACGCCGCATGATGCGGCGTGTCATCTGGGTCTACGCTGTTTGCTTAAAGGAATTTCTATAAGAAATATTCTAAATATAGAAATAAATATACTAGACATCCTTAATTTTGGAAATAAATTGATCCAATTGAGAAGGATGGGAGAGTCCACTAGGCATAAATTGGTTAATGTAGTTACGTCATAGTGCATAAACGGAAACCGTAATAACATAAGTTCACGTTGAACAACATATTCTATAGGGTATACATACGCCATGTATTTCTATTTAACAAATCTCATAATTAATAAACGTTGGATGTTTACAGAAAATTTGACGCCTTCGAAAACATTTTGAAAAGGAAACACACAAACATTAAATCATTCAATACTGTGTGATATTATATTAATCAAAATGGGAACAAAAACGTGTTAAAATTCCTTGCTAAGTATAAATACTTAAAAATAGTGGTTTTATTTATATGCAATCGAAGTAAACGTTGAATTGAAAAACGATCATTTTCAATTAAGGTATTTTAGAGTTCAACTTTATTGAACAATTATTTTATTGTTCTATATTTAACTAGCACATGGGTAATGAATAGTCTTTAAACAAGTAAACTATACAACACACGTCTAAATAAACAATTCGTTCAAAATAATGATTCAACATAAACCTACAAAGAAAGGATGCATCCGTGTGTCAGACACTCGAAAAAACCCTCGTTAAAGGTAACAAACTCTTGAACCTGTGCCTGATATTGTTAACATGCCTACGGACGTGCATTTGAAAAGACGCAGCGGAAACGCACCACCTTTAACGTCGTTCAAAGCCAGGGAAACTACACAATTAATGCCTAAGTATCATTTTTGAGGCCATTCTCGCTTTAGGCAAAACGCAATTGATCTTCCGCGCTTCAATGGGGGACATCCTGGCAGAGCAGTCGTCATTATTCCTCGGAAATTACATTTATGAGTGCACAAGTTTCTCCCTTCCTTTCTGAAAACCCAATTGTAAACGAAACTTGAACAACGAATGGTGAGATTACTCAATTTATTGAATTTCCAATCGTTCAACTTCTCCCAGACCGTAGTTCAACATTTGCGTCCGACAAAAAAATCAAAGATCACGTACGCATGCGTTTTGAACAACAAACAACATTTCCGACCGCCAAACAATACTTTATGAAATCAAATGCAAGATCTAGGACATATATCATCTCTTAATACGGTTGTTAGTGCATCAGCTCCGGCTAAACGTGGCAATGATCATCGCTTTCGCGTAATCAAGCTTACATCGTATACATCGGCTACTTTTACAAGAGTTGAAGTTGTTGATTAACTTTAAAAAAAATCCGTTGTATTTGAGCCCGCAAACATGGAACATATCTGTACACCATTCTCTTCCTGATAGAAAATTAAATGTATATTATAACAAGAAATTGACGCAATCATAGACGGCACATACATAGCAGCTAAAGAGCGTGATATATAGTAATGTATGCAAGAGATTCCCTCCATATCACGCATTGGATATGATATTACTAAAGCTTTGTTAGATCAGTTAAGGGACCCTTTCAAGTTTTAATAAATTGACAAAATTCAATAAAATAGACTGTTTCAGGGAGTTTCAGACTCGCATTTTTTTTTATTGTTTTTGCAAGGAAACGGTAAAACTGAAAATTTACCATGCCCTAGATTATGCATTATATGCGTATTTTGACGAAAACCTGAGAATTATGCAGCATGACAACCCCGGTAAGATTATTTAATTGGGAAAACTTTGTTGTTAACGTTTTATTTTGTGACACTGCGATGATGGCGTATACAGTATACAATACATTTAGTAATATGTCAGCACGTATGACATAGTGGTTTATTCGCTAGTCTTTAACTCATAGAGTCAATGGATCGAGCCCAGATGTGGGCACGGAACGTATATTGTCTCATCTAGAGTCCGTGATGTGGGTTACATGTGTTTCTTTTCATTATGACATCTAGATCAAACGCCACCTATTGTAATACACAAGTTGTAACAATAGGCAGCAATCACGAAACGGAATAGACAGGAGCAATCAATGTACTCATACACATTGCATTTTTTTTGCAAAAACGCACGCTAGTTTACTGGAACGGAGGCATCTCAATCGGTTTTATTGTGTATATCTTCAAATACATTAGTTACTATTAACTGTAATTTATCATTGTTTTAAATTTGCTCAACGCGATTAACCACGACCATGACTAAACCAGAAGCAAACATTGTTTTTAATGTAAGCCTATTTTTTTCTTCGCATTGTTTGTATTTAAAAATACAAACATAAATTACACAAAAGCATTAGATTCATATTATCTTCCCTGAAATCAAACTGAAGCGATGTTCACCCCCGGAAACCCGACATGTTGTGAGAAGTTGGACATGCTAGGAGATGTAGCCGATATATTTCAAAGAATTCCGGTAGGGTAAGTAAATCCAGTTCTATAATTGTTTAAAGGCGTTTTTGAAATAAATATATTTTGATGCATGCAAAGGAGGTACTATCATGTATGTTAGAAAAATCCTGGTTATTAATATTCAGGATTTATTGAAATATGGCTATTTAAATTCGACGATGCAGGGATTTGTCCCATATTTAGCACTTTATTAACAAATTTCTTTAAAGGTATGCCAGTGAACAAGTTTTTTCACCGACAATTATATTAACCAATATCCCCGAGTAACATATCCGCCAGGGTTTCTTTAAAAAAGTTCGTATTTGTGGAAAAATTCGACTTTACATACAACGTGTTGATGAAAAAATGATATGACATGGTGCTGTACAAAGATGTCGAGATATGACATGTGTGAAGTTCATTTATAAACTTAAAAGCTCACTATTACAGCTGATTTATGCCCACTCTGTCGCATTGTAGATCATTTTCATTCAACTTTGAGGGTTTATAATGATATCCGCTCTGAAGCTAAGTTAATTTCCAGCTAATTTGTATCTTTTTTAATTGTTTGAAAATCATTGTAAATGTAAAGCAATTGATTCAAACAAGTAAAAATATACGTCCGGTAGGCAAACTAATCATTTATAATAATATTTTGTGCCTATAGTTCCAATTAAGCTCGATTGGTCATTGTCGGCTCGGGTACTACTTACAAGTAC
The DNA here is from genome assembly GCF_020536995.1 of Dreissena polymorpha. NCBI lineage: Eukaryota > Metazoa > Mollusca > Bivalvia > Myida > Dreissenidae > Dreissena > Dreissena polymorpha. Next base: position 18,015,148 of record NC_068369.1, on the reverse strand, counting down.
CTCGGTTACTCTAAAGTATACTTACATGTACCCCGGTTACGGTAAATATACTAAAACTACCCGGGAATCTGAACGCCAAATCGGTCGTTGTCGGCTGTTTTTTTTAACTATTATGTTCACATTTATTTCAAATTTTCTGTTAAATGGCCTCTATATTATCGAGACTCATACTCAAAAAGCATGTTGAAGCAGTTTATTAACAGAGAAGTTCGTTTTAGATAAACAATATCGTTTTACGGTAATCGGTAGCGCGTTTTACAACATCGGATTTAAGGCGGGAATACAACTCAGGTACAGTCTAATATCGACCGGGTACGGTCTTATCCTATTTGTCTAATCAATAAGTTATCCTTCTAGAGATTGCAGGTACAACAATAACGGATTATCGATTTGTGGCTCCCAGATGCTTGAAAGCAGTTTTTCTTTCTTTGAACCAATACGAACGAAGAGCGTTTATGGTGCGTTATACTAACGTAAGAGCTTTTAAACATTTTAATGAAATAAAGGCCCTGTCACACTATAGGGAATTGAAACTTCGTGTTCAGTACAGGTTTGGGCGATTTATAACTTGCAGAAGAGTTGATGAGTTGGCTGCGGTGTATTTTTGAAGACGACATTTGTCTGAGTTTTCTTCAACATTGACCGAACCTTTATAAGAGTTTAGGCGATGTTTATACGGTTCCAGAACGATATAAGTTTAATATTTTAAATACTAATAAAAGACTTGTTTTAGATTTACGATGGGCGACGAGTATATTCTTGTGACAATATGTAATACTATTCGTGACTATATTTGGCACGCATTCCAAATTGTATGCTACGAAACGGGTAGACATGTCTCAAGTGTGTGTTCAAGCGTTTACGAATGTCCTTCGACATGAATTTAACTATTGCGTGAGAAGAACTTGTCGAAGAGAGGCGGTGAAAATTTTGAACGGTAAAAAAGATTGACATCTTGCCATAACTTTCAACAAAATGTTTTCAAAATAGAACTGGACCTTTGCATGTTACATTAACAAGAAATCTGTATGTATATAATTTGTTTTCAGTAGTGTGGCTATTTCTATACAAAACAATTTTAGACAACGCCACATGTGTTCGCATTTGCTAGTATTAACTTGTAGTTAAAATATGAAACTCGTTAAATCCGATTTAACGTGGGGTTGTTTAAACCAATGGGTATATTTACTTCTTCGCTGAGACCGTTTTTTGTTGTTTTGCACTTTAACTGTTTCAATAGAAACAAAATTAACAATATATAAATTATTCAAAAACAGTGTAGTCATTCGCTAATTGGGTTCAGTGAAAAGTATGTTAAATATATTAATGAAAATTAATATGATTTTTACATTTCTAGGATATCGGTGTATTTCAAAAAATTGAAAATCTAATTTTACAGAAAATCAAGAAATGACATAATACTGTAGTACCATGCAGCATCAGTAGTTATATTGGTTTTAATTAGAATACGAATGCAAAATAATCGGTGAATTAAAACCCGCAAATGTGTATACATTGTAGGATATAAACATAGTTTTGTTCTATAATTATATCATTTTACATTGACTAGTGCACCATCAACGGGTATTCAAATATTAAAAGCATCATTCAATGCCAACAACTTTGCTGAAATATTCTGATCTTAAAAAAGAATATCACGTCCTACTTAAATATTTCGGGCACTTATACTTTGTTTTAATCAAACAGTTCTTGTTTTAATTTCGATAATTTCACATTTATTTGTTATCAGTTAAATGCTTCACGTGAAGGCTATTACTTTCAGTTACAGCAGACTAAATCAACAGTCTAAGTGTAAGTTTGATTATATTTTATTTGACAAATCATTTTTAAGACCACTGCACAGTTAATGACCTGTACAACTTAAAATGATAGCAAGCTCCTATAAAAAAAATTGCGATATGGTTAAAATAAACTAAATCGCCGTTCCTCGGTGTTTAAGAGCTTCCGACAAAAACGCATTTATGACCGTTTTTATGTGTTTTGTAATTGCTCGGGCGGAAGAAGCCCGATATTGTGTCGACTATATAATGACCTCAACGTTTGCAGATACAATTCCACTAATTGTTGTTGAACATATCAGGCAATTAAGCACCCCATAAAAATCGTGTCTCTGAATTAGCTGTGTATAATCAGTAAAGTATTTTGTTACAACAATTAGAGCAATACGGATACTTTTCAACGTTTATGTCATATCAAGTTACGCTCACTGCGTTGTTGCACTTTTGAGCGATCCTGTCACTGGAGACTGCGCCACAAAACGTTTTGTATCATGAACTTTATATTTGACACTCTAGCTATCCATGTAAGTTTCAGAAAGATCATCTAATTATATTAACTAGAGAGCCTTTTATGCGAAGTTGACGAGTACCCGTTTATATTGCGCCACAAGCAAAGCTATTATATGTGTGATAATAGCATCTACACACAAAGCGCTTCAAATCTTATATACGTGAATTCTAAACTAATGCACCGAACATTTAGCGGATTTTTGTCATGATGTGTATTTTGCTCGCCGAAAATGTTGTACGTTCTTGTTAGGGTAATAGAGGGGCGGGACTCAGAGATGAGTACGAATTAATGGGTGAAACGTTGCTGCTTTTTCATAGAACGTTAATATTTTAAATATATAAAAACAGCATTAACACAGCTTTGACTGCGTAACAAATAATTCCATCATCTTACATTTCAACAAGTGTATCAAATATATTTTGGGCACTCGTGGGTAAAAGAAAAACCTTGTTTGGAAAACACGTTTTAAAAACGTTTAGGTGTAGATAGTTCGCATGTTGGACTGCTTGGCCAAATACAATAGATTAACATCCCATTGTCACGTACATCTTCGCGAGGTTATGTCATGTGAATAAAGAGAATGAATTAAAACTCCGCCATCAATCCCGTCATCTTAATAAATACACCAATCAAACCTCACAAGAATAAATTGAAAACGGACACAATTTTTTTTTGTAAAAGACCGTAGCATACATTTTATGATCAAGCATAATGCAGCCAAACAGCTAACCTGCGATTTGTAACCCATCAATTGCTTTTAACTATAAACCATAAAGTGTGCGAATTGCTGTAAGGTTTTGTAGCCACGTAAATGTTTCTTTGCACTTTCACTATTTTTTTATATTTTATAAGAATGGGTGAACTTGTGTTTGTGGCCGGTTTCGAATTTTTGAGACAAGTTTTCTTGCTTTTAAGCAAACTCACCAATAATGTTACGATATAAACGGCATGTTTCAAAACATGTGTAAGCCCGTAAATAAGAGCTTACGTATTAACACTAGAAACACATTGGGTGTTTAAGAATGTTTAACTAATTTGTATTTGAAACATAACTAACATTGTTAGGTATATTTCGTAAAATGGAGTATTAATCAAGTTAGAACATTAATTTACTGAGTTCATTGAACTCTTCTTCCTTCATTAATATGATTTTTTCCTATACATAGGCATAAGCATTTTTTATCAAAGGAAATTGTTATGTTCCGCAACGGTATCTTTAGATCCGCCGCTTTAACATGCATGCATTATTAAAAGATGAATTGGCAAACCAAAACACGCAACATCAACAATGCAATGAACTCCATGCTTGCCATTAAATGAACATATTTAACGACCGCACCATAACATAAAAGGGGACTTAACACATTACGGCATAAAATAAAGTGATTTTAGTTTCTAGGCGGCATTACAATAGCAAGGTGTCGACATTTTTAATTAGACTTTACGTGTTACCACAGTGTCACGACGTTTTGGCTGTAACAGAACTCTTCATTACGATGTTTACGATGACGCAGTGGGATGTAATTACGCAGTTTATCGACTCATATTCTTTCGGATATTAAAAAAGCATTTGACATATTTAATAAGATCAATACATGCTATTTAGATTATGCATTTTCTACCAAACCCATCTTATTAAATAAAAACATATAAAAACTATACCTTATTCTTGCTAACACTTTCGGATCAAGTCTATCTTGCGACTTGGATGGTTGTTTACAAAAATAAGGATGAACAATCGGGACATCATGGCCAAAAATTGTCAAATTAAAAGCAATAACAGTGACTATCTCTTACACCGGTAAAACAACTGTACCTCACCGGACTGATGTGTTCCTGTTGTTGCTTTCAATCGAGAAGTGTGGTAGACGTTATTCGCGAAACATTAGAGCAAAACAGAATATAAATATTATATAAAAGGATTGACCTGTATACCTCTCGTGTCTAAATAAGCACATAATACTTATGTTATCCATCAATGATAAACATGTCGACATGCTAAAATTTCGTATGATGCTTCGAAATATTTCCTATACCGTTTTACCGTATTTAGGGCTATAAATCAATTACGGCATCATTGACTTATCTAAACACAGAATAATCTGTAGTTTGAATTTAAGCGTAGAGAAATGGTCCCTGAGTTGTAGATAACAATAAATGTGAAAGTCGGCGATAAAATCTACCAGTGTATTGCATTCTTTTTCAACCATACAGCTGCACCTGACTCCTTACTTTTGAATCGCTTGTTCAATACTCCTTTTTTGAACCAGAACATTTACAGTTTGCTCCTAAACAATCACCAAAATGTTTCGTGTTTGCGATTTTATAAAAATTACTTGTATAAACACAAAACTAAAACCAAAAGAGACGTTTAATAACAGGAAATGTCAGATTTTGTTATAATCTGCAAGCGTTAATGTAACGCATGTTTTGAGTCCATACACATGCCATATTTGTATGAACAACATTTCCGAATTGTGTGCGTGTTGATGACGTCACATGGTTACGTAATTAATTGTTTTGCGCGTCGATTGGTCATGATTGTTGGCTTATGTACTACTATCATGTACCCCGGGTACTCTTAAGTATACAAACATGTACCCCGGGTACGGTTAATATACTAAAACGTACCCGGTCGACATTAGAGTTGTACCCGAGTTGTATTCCCGCACAAAATCCGATGTCGTAAAACGCGCTACCGATTACCGTAAAACGGTATTGTTTGTCGTTATCCAGGAGTTCTGGAAACTGAAATAATGTGTATATAACAAACTTCTCTTTTTAAAAAGCTGCATCAACATGCTTTTTGAGTATGAGTTTCGATAATATATAGAGGCCATTTAAACGAAAATTGACATAAATGTGAATATAATTAATGTTTTAAAAGCCGACAACGACCGATTTAGCGTTAACATTCCCGGGTGCGTTTTAGTATATTCACCGTACCCGTGGTACATTTGAGTATACTTAAGAGTGCTAGGGGTACATGTAATATCCGAGCCGACAATGACCAATCGAACCGTAATAGGGATTCGGAGAAATATCTTTGTAATAATTATTGTCTAGTTAATAAGTTGATGTATATTTGAAGATATTTGTGGTTTAAAATAACATGAATATTACGCTGGTCTATTGTTACAAAATAATATATAAGAACCATGGCTGACGCTATTTCGCATACCAGTCGAAGCTCCGTCCTTTGTGTAACGTTCTATTATATAAGTCTCTTGACGGCTTAATACACTTTTGGAATAGTTTATAAGTATCCCGTATTTATTCTATCTAAAATGTATTATCGATAAAATTTAAGTAATAACTTAGTCATCTACGCTGGAACAGTGTTAACAAGTTCATTATTTTGAATGTTAATTGATTACGAAATGCGTAATATTTATTCAGCGTCGTGCACATCGCTTAATAACATATTTAATTGATATGAACTTCACTTAAAATGCCCAATGGTTCATTGATAAAGAATCTATTGGTGTATCGGTAAGTATGATATGTAGATAGTTAGCGATCGTCCCAATCAATACAATTTCAAACTTGGCTGATTATATTGGCGAAACAATCTTATAAAAGGAAGAAAATATAAGGCAAAGTAAACACCTCACTGAAGATTATTCAACAAGAACAGGTGTCAGGCTTGCAGCGATTAAAGGTGTTGTATAACCAGTGCCCAACCAAGGTATATTTTTGCTAGTGAAAAATGGAAAGCATTTAAATTCTATGTTTACAAGCCGTTCCTATTTTTAATTTTTAGTCTTATTAACAGACTGTATGACTATTTGTAAGCGTTGATATTGTATAACAAATGATAACATTTTGGAATATAGGGTGACGGTAACTTAATCGTTACGGCGGTCTGCTCTACCCGAGCAATTATGGCCATTTAACGTAAGAACGCCTCTTTAAAGATCTAAATACACAGTAAATACAATCTGCAGAGTACGTAAACTCTGTCGTCAACATTAATAGAGAAAATGTGTCTCATTTTAAATATTGAACAAAACAGTATATTTTAACCCCGTTGATGCAAAAAGGTACCATGTGCCAATTACTTTTAATTAAACGTGGTACCTTTGTGCACCAATCTGGCGATTTGTTCAGGACTACCATTTCTGACACATGTTTCTAATAAGCTGAATACAATTTGCTATCGCTGCAAAACAGAGTAATACGTATTCTGCCTGCGAAAGGATATGTTTCTATGTTAGCAGATCTATCAACAGACAGCTTCAATTTCCAGTCTGTTATTCTCAGAACCGCTATAGTGAATGTTCCTTTCTGTAGAAAATAGGAATATGTATCTGTCTTCTTTAGTCTAATTGAGTGCGAAGGTTATCATGGAATCATGTCATATTTTGACAACTAATAAAATATCTCTGACATTCATTTGGTTTGGTTGGCATGACAACACGAAAACACGATGTGCGTTAAATTAATGCGCGGTATGGTTTATGCAAAAAGTTAACTGTATCGCTATCTTATACACGAATATGTCTTATTGTCCGTGGTATCAATCGTGTTGGTGATTTGAGAACAATATTTCAAAAATCAATAATGCTCTGATAACAAATACCAAGACAGAAGAGAATATGTTAATGTAATTAAACATCAATGCCCATATATATTTACTATGTCGTTCTATTAAAGTAAAAGCATTTTAGTATAATAATAATTATTTTAGTTTGTTTTGGTAGTTGTTGTTTAAGTTTGTCGTTCTAAAAAGCATTAAGGGATCAACATCGAAGTACGTTTCTTGACCTTGAAAGCCAGCAGATGGGAACACCACATGTGGCCCGGTTATATATGTACTTCTTTCTGGCTCTAAGAAACTAATTGTTATATCTCTTGATACGATGGTTTCGAATCGATTTCAATCTGTCGCCAACCTTGTTGACTGTACCGTCGAGAGCTAATTAATGTTTATGTAATATTAACAAAAGCGTGTAAAGCTGCTTCGTGACAGCAAATTAGCGAATGTAAGGATGTCATGCAATCAATTAGGAAATAATAACAACAGGTTAGCGTCCTAATATTTTAACAGCTCGAATTTATAGTCGAATATCCGTTACAATATTAATGGTATCATAAAATGACGACAAGGTACATTAATAAACTGATGTTGATTAACCAAAATAGCTCCTGCCATTATGTGCACATCACCTTTAATGGCACTACTTGAAATCATAAAAATGGATAACATAGTAAAATAAAACCATTTTGTTCAATCAATATAAAAATAGCGCAAATATTGGGTGTGCGGAGGCACGTTCGCCTCGATATGGAAACCATAAAAAATGTTTTGAAATTACAGACATTAAAAACGCCCATAACTGTAGCATATGCACACGATATAATATTCAATATTAAATGTTCAGTTGAACGTTTAGGTTGGTTTAGTATAGGGACCTTTTCACAGATTTTGGCATGTTTTGTAGTTTGTCACTAAATGCTTTATATTGATAAATGTTAACATTAGGTCTAAAAATCTCCAGTAAAAAACAAGAATACAATTAAAGAATTAAAAAATAAGTAACCCTCATCGGGGCTCGAAACACTAACCCCTGGAGCCATGGAGCAAAAGTCTACCGCTCTATCCACTAGACCATCCGCTCATATACCATTTGCAATGTATTTTTTACCCCATATATGCAATCCTCGTAGTATCAAAAAAATACAACGACAACAATAGAATTCTCCAAATTATTCAATCGTTTCTCGTTGCAACGCTTTATGGTTTTTAAATCGTCAAAAGATGAACATAATGGATATTTTAGAACATGGTAAAGGTTCAGTATAACTATTTCCTCACAAATAACATAACTTCAAGAAAAATTTGCGAATCTGAAACAATTTTTTTCTTCAATTTTGTCAATTTACCAAAGCGTGAAAAGGCCCTTTAAATACTAATTCCAATTAGATTGACAGTGCTTCATACGAACCCGACAAAACCGGACAACCAGATTTCATCCGGGGCATATAGTGTTCGATAAGGGTTGGCATGAGGTCTTCTTTAGTTTATGGGTATTTTTCAAGGAAGATTACTAAAAGCAAATCTTTTTCTAGGAGAGGTTTTATGCTAATACCCGTATCATTAAAAACTCAATGCAACATTGCGGTAGTGATGACACGCCGTGTTACATATTAAAATATAAAAATATATGCATAGGTGATAGTATAAATAATCAACGGGGCTTTTTATGCAACACATGGTAAATTGAATCTGTCCAGTAAGGCCAGATAAGACTTTAATGTAGCATTTATTGGAGCCATCTACAAGAGTACAATGGTCGATGCAACAGGTAATGTGTAAACCTAGGTATAACAATTGACGATTTTGTTTTACTTGTTATACTGATTCGAAACAACGTTTAGGACCAACTGATAAAACAACCCTCGAATCAAGGTATTATGTAAAATTATGTTAAAACGTGGCCTGAATAAATATTCTTATAAAACCTATTCATTTACAAGCTATACCTTAGAACGCGAAAAAGTGTCTGGAAATTGATTTTTCAAGGTAACTCAATCGATCAAGAATACAGAAGACGCCCCCGGTCAATCAAGCCGAGGTTCATCCGAGGTAAATTCGTTTAAAACATTAATGCTCCATCGTATTCAATAAAAAATATCGCTTTGATGTGACAGTTTAATAATGAATTAATTGAGTGGCTTTCAATTCCTACTTTTTTTGGAGTGAATGTATATATATATATATATATATATATATATATATATATATATATATATATATATATATATATATATATATATATATATATATATATATATATATAACATTAATAAATTATTCAATGTTTTTCAATCATGTCAGTGCGAATACTCTGAAGAAATGTGAAAATAACACACATGACCCAACAATATTTAATTGGGTACGGTAAAGTATACTACTCTATGGCACTTAGCCAATATTAAACCTTATTTTAACAGTACGCTCATGGTAAAGTCATATACATGTACTGTCGAATTACAAATATTACAGGAAGATAAAATATTAAACGCGGTAAGGAGAATGATGTCTACGTTTCGATAAAGACATTAAAGGGGCCTTTTCACAGATTTTGGCATTTTTTAATTCATTCATTAAATGCTTTATATTGATAAATGTAAACATTGGATCGTAAAGGCTTCAGTAAAAAATCAAGAATAAAATTAAAAAAAGGAAAAGAACATTGCCCGGAGCAGGTTTCGAACCAGTGACCCCAGGAGTCCTGCCAGAGTCCTGAAGTAAAAACGCTCTAGCCTACTGAGCTATTCCGCCGAGTACACATACTTGACGTATTTTATACCTTTTATAAGCAATCTTCGTAGTTTCACAAAATTTAACGACAAAAACAGAACTCTCCAAATTATTCAATCGTTTCGCGTTGCAACGCTTTATAATTTTTCGGTTTTAAAATCGTCAAAAGATGCATATAATGGCTATATTAGACCATGGTAAATGTTCAGTATTACTGTTTCCTCACAAATATCATAACTTAAACGAAAATTTGCGAACCTGAAACAACTTTTTTCAATTTTGTCAATTTACCAAAGCGTGAAAAGATCCCTTTAATCTCTCGAAGGAAAGCCGCCGCAGAAGATATATTTTATCACCCGCATGAACACAGTTCCATTTATCATATGCAGTCCTTTAGAATAGGCACACTCTGATAAAAGTTATAATGAAATTTGTCTCCAGGAGATATGCCTTCAGTTATTAAATATAAAATACTTTTTAAATTACTCATGCCCTTGTGAAATCAATAATGAAGAAGTTTGTCAACAAAGAATGAAAGTGCTCAGGTTTTCTTACTTGGTAATGAAAGCGCTATTATTATGAAATATTCCCAAACCAATAAAATGTGCTTACGTTGAACATTGTGGCAACATTATATATAGATGTCAACATAGGCATTTCTGATAACGCCCTATTCTGTTTGGCCAAAACAGAGTGGGTGGTATACAATCATCATTTTTCGTTTTAAATTATATATTTAATTTTGAATTTCATGTGATCGTGGGAAATACTGTGCTTACTGATCTCGCCGCTGATTTTCGTTCCGTTATTACCGCTGATGCCAATGAAAATACGACTACTATTACATAATACAATGAATTAAAACATAGTTGCAATACAATAAAGCGAAGGATCAAATTTCAGAAACTATATCACTGGCAAATCTGAGGAAAAAATATCTATATATTTTCGGCTCTAAGTTTAAATGCTTAAACATAGATATTAACAAGACGAATCAAAATATATATTCTGGTTCAATAATGGTAAAATTTTATACATACTAAGTCTTGGTCTGTAAACATCAGGTTTAAGTGTATTTCTAAAATTATCATATAAAGGACATATCAAAACAAAATGGTTTTCATCTTCAATTTCAATAAGTGTACAAAATTTACAAATTCTTTCAAGTCTTGAAATGTTTCGGTGCCTACTAATTTTTATAAATACGACATGAGAAGATAATCTTAATTTTGCTATTATGTTCCTAAATTTAGAATTGTCTATTTTGTCCAAATAGATGCATCTTTCAAAAATGGGTTTCAATTCCTTGTTAAAAAATAGTGATGAAGTGTCATTAACATCAGTTCGCCATTTTGAAATAAACAGATCATGTAATATGTTGCGAAACATTATAATAAAGCTGTTAACATTAAGAGATTCTGATTATATCCACACGTCATTGAAACCTGACTCTTGCAAAAGTTTTCTAACATTTGATGCCAATGACTTGTTGTGAAAGTAATCACGTGCATCTTGACATTGTCTACGAATAATATTGCTTAAAAACAGTTGAAGGATTTTTCGTTAAACAATTTTAAGAAATATTTAACTATTCGTAAATATCGACATATATATCTACCTACTTCGGCATACAAAGAATTTGAATATGTAGAAGCTTTCACATTTAATAGCCATTTGCAGAAATTACGTTGGACTCGCTTAATATTTTCAGCTTTAGTAAATTGCCACACCTCGCTTCCATAATTAAGAATCGAAACAGCACATGCATCAAACAAATTAAGCATGATTTTAACAGGTACATTCACAGATTTTGTAACAATAAATAATGAGTTCATCGCCCTAAGCCCTTTGCCTGACAAGGTATTTGTTGCTTGTATAAATACGCCGCGACTTAACCTAACTATTCATAGATAATTTAAACTGTTCATGATTTCAAGAAAATTGTTGTTATGAACCCAATTATATCCTTTATTTAATCTTACTCAATGAAAGATTACAATTTTAACCTAGGTAGACATATAAATAAAACCATGAATGCCACAAATGACATACGAATTGAATTACAAACATGTTAATGCCCTAGTGTCGCAAGTATGGGAATCTATACAAAGAGTAAAGAGATAATTTGTAAAGTTATACGTATACAAAGGGATAGGGTTATTATGTAAAATAAATTAAATTATCAAGTTAGCGATGTAGCTAAAGAAATTTGTCAAAAACACGAGGTGTTAGAAAGATCATAAACATGTGTTATCCACGTATAAAAAACACAGCTATACTACTTACAGCTTTTTAATGTTAAGAAGCATCGTTGTTTATTTGATAAATGCCAAGTTGTGTTCTAAAACATAGTTTCCCGTTAATTAAACTAACAGTAAATTACTGAACTTCATTTAGGAGACCTGTTGGTGAATGGCAAAACGCAGTAGGCCGGAAACATGTTAATCATCTTCGTACAAAAAGCTCAATTTATTTTTAATTATTTACGACAGACGATGCCTGGAGTCGGCAAACACGCTGTCAGCAACCGACTTGGGAAATCAAGTATGTGCGCATGAAAACATGAATCTGGTCTTGAAATACAACAATGTTATACTTTGAAACATTACTCATTGCAATGTACTAGGCTGTTCTCTTTCAGCGAAGATTAGTTTTGGTAAACATAATAGCTAAATGATGCACGAGCATTTTATATGGAATAGTGTCAATACGATTTTCTTCAATACCATTATGTGGATATAGTATTGCTCAACAATTCGTTTTTGTATATTTGAGACCGTGTTTATCTTCTACTTGAGTCGTTCTTAAAAGACTACTTTATTTATAAATTCAAGGTGAATAATGCATACGCGTCTCTGTAATTTCAAAGCAAACATGTTTAGTAAATACTGTGAGCGGTGTGTTGTTGGAACTTAAAGGATGGACGGATATAGTATGGGTCTGATTGTATACACGTAAACCTTTTTCTCTGACTTCAAAGAATGAAATTTAAATTTGTTTAAAGTATAAGTCACGTGCTTTACTGCAAATAATTCTGGAAAACGATAAGCACTGTTTGAAGTAGGCTGATTATTTGCAAGAAGCCTGAGACATAGATCCACCCAATCTCCGGGCAGAGTTGTCGTTCCTTTCTCTCACATAGAATATCTGCCATCACAAGAAAATCCTACTAGATTTGGTAGAATGTTATTTTTTGTGTAAATATAATATTATGAACAGGAGTATAGTTTTCGTTTATATTGTGACAATAGTGTATAAGTTTAGGTTCATAATAACAAATAAATTACCTTATTTAAATTTATATAACAACGGAACAATTATTGTACCACGTTGCTCGGCTATCATCACGTGGCTGGTTATACAGGCAGTGATTTGCTCAAGCTATGCTGGTTTCAGTCATATCTCTGCGTGGAGACAGACATATTTATTCCACTGCTTAAAACAGACATTTGCGGCCGAACATGTATACTATATTTTATAACTTTTAGTGAAATACAGTCATTTGGTACACAATTCGTTTATTATATTGTCATAACTTAACACCTTGTCAACAAGCAAACTTCATTTTTTATGAATGGCACGACTCTGCTTATGAAAATTATGCTATAACATCAATAATTTGCGTTACTATATATAATTGACATGATAATATATGTTTATAGTATTTATAACAGTTGGTGTCCACACAGGTATATATTTCGTATTCAAAATGTTTTAATTATATTGTAAAATATAGATTTCAGTTGTAAAATTATTCTAAGTGATTAATTTTAATTCTCATATGGCAGTTATTATTAACCCATTTATGCCTAGCGTCCTGATAAAAAGGACATTGCAAACAGCGTAGACCCAGATGAGACGCCGCATAATGCGGCGTCTCATCTGGGTGTGCGCTGTTTGCTTAAAGAAATTTATGTAAGAAATATTTTAAATATAGAAATAAATATACCAGACACCCCTACTTTTGGAAATAAATTGATCCAATTTAGAAGAATGGGAGAGTCCACTGGGCATAAATGGGTTAATTTCAATTCTCAAATGGCAGTTATTATTAATCATCATTAGCAGAATGCGTTGTCAATTAACCCATTTATGCCCAGTGGACTCTCCCATCCTTCTAAATCGGATCAATTTATTTCCAAAATTAGGGGGATTCATGTATATTTATTTCTATATTTAGAATATTTCATAAAGAAATTCATTTAAGCAAACAGCGCAGACCCGGATGAGGCGCCGCATTATGCGGCGTCTCATCTGGGTCTACGCTGTTTGCAATGTCCTTTTTTCAGGACGCTAGGCATGAATGGATTAAAACATTACGCGTTTATAGCGTTTTATATTACTGTGCTTTGCTCAGTGACTGGCGTTGCAGAGGCAAGCAAGCACTGTTTCGAAGGCATGTCACATCTCATCCCAGTGTCCTGCTAAATTAGTTGTGTGAGGTAATTTGCATTTATCCCTGTGGACAATACATCTACAGCTGTACAAACAACAACCATTGTTGAAAAGCGAAAATTCGCCTCCGATTGACCTATTGATTAGTTGTCATTTAACCATCCACAAACAAACGCCGCGTCAGTTAAGGATAAATTACATTAATTGAACAGAAATTGGGCTATTCCAAGATATTCCTGAATGCAAATGTCTGTGAAAGATTAAGGCAAATACGCAGTCATATATTTTTGGTTAGTAACTGAGCTAACAAAAGCAATGTGGGTTTGAACCTTTTCCAAATGCTATATGCTGTGTTCGAGATCATATTTAGAAATGAACTAGATAGATGTAAATCACCTTGATAGCGATTATATACATGCTTATAATCCATCGGCAGCTTAGATAAGGATCAGGACCAACCGTGTGTACACCGACATCAACATCATAGTTTAATAATTATGTTTGTCAAATACGTATCCTAAATAATTAGTACTTTTGTTACGTATATTTGTTAGTTTTTAGTTTTGTGTATCATACTATGTTATTACATCATAAAAAACTATATTCCAAAACGCATGAAGTATATTTTTTATCATTTATATGGATGTGCTGCGCTCATGCTTGTCCCGATCTTTTAGTTAACCCATTTATGCCAAGCGTCTAAAAAATGGCCTTGGCAAACAGCGTAGACCCAGATGAGACGCCGCATCATTTTTGCTAAAAGGAATTTCTGTAAAAATATTCTAAATATAGAAATAAACAAACTAGACATCCCAATTTTGGGAAATAATTTGATCCAATTTAGAATGGTGGGAGAGTCCACTTAGCATAATGGGTTAACCATTACTTACACTCGATACAGTTGGTCCAGTCTTCACCAATACTTGTCCAGTTTCTTTAAAACACGCTACCTTTAAAGACGACCAAAAACTCACTCTCGCCAATCTGGAATAGCTGACCAAATCATATTGACATTCGTAATTGAGTTCCATTCCCCACGAGCCATCGGCTAAATACTGGTCAAGGGAATATAGCCTCGTCTTGTGCGACCGTCTTCTCGTCGATTGAATATTTGTCAGATTAGCTTCCTAATACGAGAGAAATGTCAGTGCGAGATAAACGATATTAATAAGTCCTGTGTAGCTCGGACGAGCTAATGTCAGGTTTTAAAAGGAGCTTGTTGTTTTTATAAGTTGCTAGTTATTTTGTCATAAATGTCGCAACTGGTAACGCAAGCGGCTGGCATTTGACACTGGCCAACACGAATGTCATCGTCCTCTTTTTGTGCAATAGGTGATTAGTTATATTGTATACGACTATCTTTGAGAAATTTCTAAAAGGGAACAAACCTTTACAATTAAATTGGTTTGTTTTGTATTATCGGTTTTAATTACAATAAATAATTTGCCTAAACACTGTATCGATATAACTGAGACTAATTTAGTTTGCTAATAACGTTATTAAAATACTTACCCATTCAACAAAAAGAGCTGTACACATTACGGCATCGATTGTTTCGTTGCGGCTGGTTTATGACATGTTTCATCTTTATTGGTCGAATTATGTTACTTTTAAGAACTATTGCCAGCAAACATGGTTTAAAGTTTATAAAAAAACTTGCATATGTGTGTTGAGTAAATGTGAACAACTATTTACATAAGTTAAGAAGACATCATCAAAAGAGACGATTGAATTTCACAAAATCATGATCCATTTTAAACACGTATTTTATCAATGTTTATTCTATCGTAGTACTAATTGACTACTTTTTACTTTGTTAAGCCAACAAAACAGTCAAAGTTCAAAGTTTCGCTCAATGAGTGGGAAGTCGGTTTAAACATGTATTGAATAAGTTATACGTATGTCCGTCGATAGTGTAAAGTTGTATTTCGCGTTTTAACCTACATATATCCCGTCCTTATAATTAAACATAAGCAGAAATAGTCTTGATCTTTTTTTTAAAGCGCGCGACTGTGTCTTTTACCATTCGTATAATAATCAATTGATGTATAGTTGAATATTTGTTTAAACATCTTCAGCATAATATAATTGAATAAAAAAACGTTCATATTTTTGGTGGATAATTTAGGGACTGACTTTTATAAGAGACCTGTGATGATGTATTGCTCAATTTCTCACAGCTGGTAAGTAGAAATGATTTTTCTAAATTGCAAACGTTCAAAGGCTTAGACAATAAACACACACTGCATTTCTAGTGGGAGGTGTGATAACAAGAAATATTTAATTGGTTCCACAAGCTTTCTGCAATAAACACGAATTAGTAAATTCAATTACGATACAAACTTTCTATATTTTCCGCTCTCCTGCAGAGACGTGCGGACCAGTCCAAGCCATGTCTTCTTGTACAACTTCAGATATGTTTACGACTTTAGACTTAGAAGCATCGCAAATGCAAGAACAGTTTACGATATTATGGGCCTTATCTCGGCCATTCTTCTCGGTAATTGTCAAATAGCCATTTCCCTTCCACTTCTTTCTAGAATCAATATAATAAATCCTGCACCAACAGACAAAAGGTTAAGTTGGAGCCAATAAGTTTGGCTTAAGAAATATTACAGTCGCCTGGGTTTCTATCTTAGATAAACCGCCATACGCGAATACAAGTAATAAATAATATAACTCAACAACGTTCGATTGTTTCGTTGATTAAAAGCTTTGCGTTTTCTACTTAAGAACTGTGAGGTTGCTCGTAAATTGTTGTAAATGCAGAACTAAAACTGTGAGAAAACAATCCGGTGAATTAATTTGGTGTTGAATTTGTTAAATAGAATCGAATTTATGTTAAAGCGAATATTTTTGTTTCAATAGCAATATTGCATTTTGAAGTTATACATGAATATAAACAAAAGTGGTAATACAAGTGTATTAACTATATCGTAAGGATACCATAAAATATGTTTACTTCAAGTAACTTTAATACTCTAAATCAAAGAATATTTCGCAAAACATTTAGTCAAATTAAGTCAACCTTTCTTGCTCAAAATGTCAACGCTATATCTGGTATGGTAATGGTAATATAGATTTAACGAGATACAAAAATGCTTTTTTTGCGATAATATTATATTCCATATTAATTTCCCGTCACGATATCCGGACATTCACGAGCGAACGCGAACGGCGAAACTGACTTCCGGCAATGTCGGAAGAACTTAGTATTGTCTCCGCAGTCAATCTCGTTTTGGCTCCGAAATATTCGAATACCGTAGCCGGAAATTCACATGGCACATATTGCCTGAATAGTGAGTGGTTCTCATTTTTTTAAATGAGAAAAAAATATGTATGAGGTTTCATTGTATAATCAACACTTATGCGTCGTGTATAAAAACATTTGTTGTGATATTTTTTCTTGGTCTTTTTCTGTTATAGTCACTTTAAAATGTTTCATATGAATTATAATTAATGACTGTTCTACGAATTGAACACGTCATGAAAGCAATATTAAATTCTTGGATATAATACATTAAGCTGTATGCGTTTGTTTAATTAACAAAATAAAAAAAAACAACATCATGTATAAGCCAAACTTACAAAAGTGGTTAACAGTTACCGGAGTTTGAGAGATTTAGAAAGTACTGACTTTAAAACAAAGCTCTTTTGATGCTCAATAATTCAATATTTAATCCGAAATTGATAGCCGGAAGAGAGGTCTCGCGAGACTAGCAAGGAAATGAGTAAATGGCGTCCATTGTGTCCCACCTTTGCGCGCGAAGGGTTTGACGGATCGGAATAATAGGTTTTTCATATTCAGCTAGAGTAATCAACATTGTCAGATATGATACACCCGGACGAATTAAAAACATTTCATGTTAGCATCATTTTATAGGTGATCGGAATTATGTCCCTAATCGATTATGTTTTAACGTGTTTTTATTAATATTTTCTTTCATATTTGCAGTTCATGAATTATGCACAATGTACATTGAATGCATAATTACATTTAATATAATATATCAACGGTCTCTAAAATAGTTCATGAATAAGATACAGGCGAAAATTATATATAAATAATATATCGTCGACATTGAACAGTTGAAGTTAGGAACAATGAGGTTTAATTTCCAGGAAATGCCATTAATATCCCCCTTTGACAATAATAGTTGCATATAGGACACCGAATAAACGGCAAGTAAACTAAATGAATCAAAGCTATTTCAAAAATGATCAAATGCGATAAGCTTTGAACAAAATTGTTTATCTACCATTTATCAATAAATCAATGTTTTGTAAATACAATAATATAGCATAGTATAAAGTATCGCAAATCAAACATAAATGCGAGTATTGCGTAACTGTGATCCAGTATATAAGTCTGCCTAAGAGTAAAAACATATTAACCCATTTATGCCTAGCGTCTAGAAAAAAGGCCTTGGCAAACAGCGTAAACCCAGATGAGACGCCGCACGATGCGGCGTCTCATCAGGGCCTGCGCTGTTTGCTGAAATGAATTTCTGTAAGAAATATTCTAAATATAGAAATAAATATACTAGACATCCCTAATTTGGGAAATATATTGATCCATTTTAGAAGGATGGGAGAGTCTACTCGGCATAAATGGGTTAAGTATAACACAAAATGAAATGGGTGAACCAGTATAACACATCTTGGTATATGATCTAATTGTCAAATCGTAATTGATACGATCGTCATAGGTTACACTGAAAAACAATTTGCCGATACATGTGTTCGATTTTGTTTGTTATATTACGTCAGCCTTATCGAAGAGAACGCTGTTACTTCATTTGTTAGCAACAACAATAAAACCGTGAAATGGTACTTTTAATGTACACACTAAATTGCCGTGACCCAACAGTGCAGTATAATTTTGTTTTACAATCCAACATAATATATGACTGTTCGACCCATTTATGCCTTGTGGACTCTCACATCCTTCTAAATTGGATCAATTTATTTCTAACATTAGGTATGTCTAGTATATTTATTTCTATATTTAGAATATTTCTTACAGACATTTCTTCAAGCAAACAGCGCAGACCCAGATAAGACGCCGCATCATGCGGCGTCTCATCTGGGTCTACGCTGTTTGCCAAGGCCTTTTTTTTAGACGCGAGGCATAAATGGGTTAAATTAAATGCGATTGTTAAAAAAATCACTGTATGTAAACAAAAATATTTTCTACGGATTGGAGAATGCGTACCTACACAAGAAACTGTTTTGGGTATTGAAAGCACAGAACACGAATACCCGACATGTTGAAATTTCAACGCACATCACAGATATGTTATGTCGTCAACGAAAGCATTCGACAACACGGACACAAGTGTTTTTATTTGAACATGTGATCATATTGTTTATGCGGATCGTTGCTTGGTTTGATATGTTCTTTGCACAAGTTCGCGCAAATTTAACTGCATACATGTAACACTGTTTAATACTGCGGTTATCTTTTAATGGGAAGTATCCGATTGTCGTTGTATACGTCAGGTCCTATATGTATTATCATAAATAATTTTTAAACGGATAAACACATATGTTCTCTAATGACGGATAAGTCAGACACAATTAGTTTAAAATGCTAATATTTTAGCTGTTCGAATAATTAAAATACTCAATGAAGTACATGTAAAATCGCATGTGTTTCTGATAAATGAACAGTTAAGAACAAGTCGAAAACTAAATCGTTTTCAAGGGAGATATTAATGAACTCAATAAAAAGCAACATCACAATTCAACGAAATCAAAATATAAAGATATATGAGGAACGAAAACGTGAATAAACTTAACAAAATCTCCGTGCTAATGTTTATGTCAACAGACTATATTTATAAACACGAAAATTCACAGTTTGGGTTGTCAACACAGCACACCGATTTTAAGCACACACAGTAACCGGGGCTTTGCAATCAAATCGACAATTTAATACATCATCTAACAGAATTGAATTTTTTTGGAAAAAAATATTTATTTACGCAGCCTGTTTCCCATATTCTGTTAAAAGCGTTCCAACGAACGGGTATTGCTTATTTATACATAAATACACCAAAATATACTATTACCTATTGATGGGTGCTCAGATATCCTATTTTCCTCATTTTGTGTCATCAAAGTTGTTTTGCTTACGAGTAATGTTCGCAGACCACTAAGCAGACTCTGTTAATACACTATCGGCAATACTTCGCAATCCGTGCCCCATTCGAACGCGAAGCCAATTGATATTTCGGTTTATTTCCTTTTTTGGTGTGAATAATTAATTAAACCAGTACCACCAATACACTAACTGTAATCAGCATTCACCATAAAATGAGAGTCTGTAGGCAAAAAAAAACTAGATGATGTATAGTCCTGATGATGCTGCAAGCGCTCCGAGAGGCAACTGACAGCGAGCACAGGGATATTGGCCATCAATACAGCGCGGCAAATATCGAATATTTGTTACCCTCGACGGTTCAATCAGACACATACTTGTCTTGAACATTGCAACGTTAACGTCGTGCCTCATGGCTATATATGTGTTTTTAGCATTTATACGAAGAGTCAAATTTCATGTTTAAAACTCGTTACCTATCCCACTGTAAGTAATAAACATACTTTCGATATTAAACTTCCTCTATTTGTGCAAACTCGATATAAAACTACCTCTTTTTATGCAAAACGCAATTTTTTATTTTACAAGTGTTTACGTTCTGACAAAAGTAAACAGTCATCTAACATCTCAAGAGACCACTGTTATAACGGCACATGCTTTATGTAGTCGTTGTCGAGTTCAAAACAACTTGTTTCGTCAGAAATCGATAGCTGGTTGCATATCCGTCTCGTAGTGAAGCTTAAAGGGACCGTTTCACGTTTTGGTAAATTGAATAAATTAAAAAAATGTTTCAGATTTGCAAAGTTTCGTTGTAGATATGATATGACTGAGGAAATAGCAATGCTGAACATTTACCGTGCTACAAAATATCCATTAAATGCATATTTTGACGATTTAAAAACCTGAAAATTATAAAGCGTTGCAATGCGAAACTAATGAATAATTTGAACAGTTCTGTTGTTGTCATATTGTGTGACACTACGAGGATACCTAATGTAAAGTATAAAATACATCATATTGTATAAGCACGGATGGCCGAGTGGTGTTAGCGTTAGACATTTACTCCAGGGGTAAGAGGTTCGAGCTCAGATGAGGGTTACATTTTTTTGTTTCTTTTATTTTATTCTTGATTTTTACTGCAGCTTTTTAGATACAATGTTTGCATATATCAATATAAAGCATGAAATGACAAACTTCAAGATTTGCCAAAATATGTGAAAAGGTCCCGTTAAGGTCAAAGTAACATGCCATACTCGCTTCATTATTAAATACACACCAAACAAAGGTAGTAGAAGAAGATACTGAATATATATGTTGATGTTTTTGCCCCATTGTTTATACCTTAAAAGACGAGGTCCAGGATTCTATATAATATCCAAAAACAAAG
The DNA here is from genome assembly GCF_020536995.1 of Dreissena polymorpha. Classification (NCBI taxonomy): domain Eukaryota; kingdom Metazoa; phylum Mollusca; class Bivalvia; order Myida; family Dreissenidae; genus Dreissena; species Dreissena polymorpha. The sequence continues at coordinate 17,993,686 of NC_068369.1, read as the reverse complement.
TATAAAAGCTGATTGTTTTGCACGTGATATGCTTATTATAACACGGTCAGGCCCGTTTTATAAAAAAAACGAGTTCTCGACCCAAAGAAAGGCGATACAAGTTAATGAACTGTAGATGACAAAGAAACATAGTATTAAAACAGGCTAGTTTAAGATAACAATTTTGAATGTTGATGTTTTCTTTACTTTTATAATTCAAATGTGGACCGTATTATAATTTTTCGCTTGTTTTTAATCAGAGGCAATTTTTAAAGGTAACATATCATATGGATTGCTTAGGCTATATTTCTGTCACATCGGTTTCAGAACAGAACAAAACATTTCTAAAAAATAAACAAATCTAAAGACTATCCTATCGAGATACGTACTATAAAAATGCCATGAGGACGCTTAACGATCGATTGTGAACATATCATGGTATATCATAAATTATAAATGTTTTTATCAGGTTGGTTAAACACATTTGATATCGGCGTATTAAGGATTAGACCAGGGCTTGTTACGTTTATTTTGAGAAGGCTTTGCACCATAAAACGTCGACAATAAATGTTATCAAATGACAAACTGTGAAAGACGTGAAGTCCCCGGAGGTTGATTCTAATGAAGTACTACTTCTTCTAAAGGAGTTGATTTCGGAGATACATGATATAATTGAGCCGTGCTCTGTGAAAAGGGGGTTAAATGCATGTGTGTACAGTGTCGTCCCAGATTAGCCTGTGCAGTCCGCTCAGCCTAATCAGGGACGACACTTTCTGCCTAAACTGGATTTTTGCTAGGAAGAGACTTTCCGTAAACAAAAAATACCACAAAGGTGGAAAAGCGGACAGCACACGGCTAAATCGGGACGACTTTTTACGTACTTGCATCAAACCCCTTTTTCACAGAGCACGGCCCATTTGTGTTTACATGGCTCCAATAAACTTTAGCATTAAAGTTATGAGCTAATTATAAGATAAAATGGTTGTAAGTGTGTGTAAACAGTAACATTGGTTGACAAGTTTATAAAGTTATATTTTACAGCTTGGGTTTAACAAAGTATGAATCCAATTCTAGACTATAAATGCATGAAGATAGGCAACATAAATAACAACTATATCAGCTTGTTCTGTCGAATTCCGGTTTCAATCTATAACCTCAGGACTCTTTGTAATATTCAGTGCGATATTCTGTTTCAACGAAGAGTCTGAACGCGCATGATAAGTCTAGAATTTCGATTATGGCAAAACGTAAATTCAATTATTCAAATTGCCAAAAATTTAGAAATCTTTGAAGTCACGCCTTGTAAATGAATGCCTTATAATTTGTATATGGTTACCAAAATGGTCTCGTACAACTTTTAACTACAATTCGATTGTATATGGTTAACAAAAGGGCCTCGTTCAACTTTTAACCACAATTCGATTGTATATGGTTACCAAAATGGTCTCGCATTACTTTTAACTACATTCGATGTCTGTGGCGCGATGTTAAAAATGTCAAATAAGTGTATTATCATTTGCAAAATCCAGCATACAATAGTTACAGCTATTGCTTCATCAGGTTGTTGAAATGTACGAACATATGCAAGTATATGGTTGTGTAAGGACAAACATGTCAATGTATATTGTGTTTGTAAATGTTGGAGCACTGTGTGTGCTGTGGCTCTAAATTGGTCTGTGCTGTTAATACTTAATTTACAATTATGCAAAAGACTAGCTGCTCAATTAAGATAAAGGATTTAAATTGAATTTCTGTGATGTTGTGATTCAACCGTAATGGCGATTACCAGGCAAACATTATTTGATTTAAGAATGCCTTACATTTGATGGTTCAGCATATGAATAAAATAAGGTAATGATCGATCGGTAGTAACAAAAACAAGTTACATGATTGCACTTTCTATAAAAGCGCTGAAGGCACCAAAGTTGTTCGCTGTTGTATAATCTCAGATGGAACTCAGTTTTCAAAATTATGGTATAGCTTTTTATATCGCAAGTTTGAAAGTAACACAACCCATTCAAATTTATAAAGAGTGTGTCTTAAAGCACAGGTTGAGATGTGCTGTTTTATGCGTAAATGACAAATATGTGTAGTCAACGAACACCTTTTTATACCACAAGCGAACTAAACATGCATACATATAGGATATGGTACAGATTGTAATATCATATACCATATTTTATTGAACAAGTTCAAGAACTTTGTTTGTAAGCAAGCCTTTGGCGAGCTTAATAACGAATTTCCTGGTCGAGTTTAATAAAATATGGTATGACATGACAACGAGTGTCAGATCTTTTTTTATCACATGCTTCAAAATGAGCAAATTAAATAAATATTTAAGCAAACATAATGATAAATCCCGAACGTTGTTTACATTTCGTGACGTCATTTGACGTTGTAACGTCATTTCAGCGAAATAGCAAAATGCGATTGGTCAATAAACGAAAACTAAGCCAACGAAAACGCTTAAAAGAATATTACACATGTGTAAGATAAAAATATATGTAATAGTTATATTACGTGAGAAACAGGGTATAACATGTGATAAATACTATTTACATTCACCAATTAATCATCTCCGGATTTAGCAAAATATCAGATACAAACATGCTAAGTGTAAATGCTCCGATATTTTGTAGTGCATTTACGGTAAATGTAAATGGTATTACGGTTTGTTTGAAAATTACCGAAATAAAGTGATCATAAAAACCAATCGCAACTGAGTGCACGCAAATATAATCAAAATATTATTAATCTTTTTTTTTATTTCGTAATGGCGATAACATGCATTCACCATACCATTTTCACACTACTGCATGAAACTGTTCGCCACGTTGGAAAAAATAATCAAATAGAATGCTCCCAAGAGAACTCCTTACTAAACTCCGAACCAGAACAGTGAAAGTGAATGTCATTTATTTTGAGTAACTGTTGTTGCTTTTGCACATGTTTGACTTGCGTACTTCTATAGCGTGCATCATCATAATAAAGTTAACAGATACGATATAAAAATCGAAAATACCAACCATGGGCCAGTTTCAGGACATTGAAACAATTTGTGATCCCAATTTCCATACGCTTGTTTGAGATGAAACGGATTATGCTAAAGAATCTTCAGTTAATGTAATTTCAAAACCTTATTTTGCATGGCTGTTATTTATTTGGTTCAATTAAAACAATGAAACTCGCATTCTCTGAATCGGTTATTCCTAAGAAATTAGATGACAGCAACTGCGACAAACGTGTGTGTGTGTGTGTATTCCAGAGTTTAGTTACATGTATCGGGTTTCCAAGGGTGCTAAAGCTTGTGTTTTATTTCCATTTATAATCGTGTGTTAATATCGTTCAAACTATAACAGTTGAAGTACCAGTTTTTATATACTTGCCATCACGTTGAACGTCATATGGGCTTACAAATGGTTAAAAAATTCTAACAGTTACATAAAGCACTGGCACAATTTGCTCAAACAATTTTGATGATATAACTACCAACTACACAAATTAAAGTAAGCATGTTTGTGTTTCCTTATTTTACATAAATAGGAAATTTGATACAAATTTGATATCGTGGTATGCGAATCTGTCAATTATCCACAGAATGGCAACGCTGAGATTTTTATGTTTTTTTATATGAGTGTGCTTTGTTTTTTCTTTTGGGCTGCTCTGCACTGGGTTCGGCGCGCAATTCTTCGCGTTAAAACGACTGGTCCAAGGCAACTAAAGCGCTTTAATTAATTCATTTTAAATGTCTCGTTGTATAAATAATTTCTTTGTCCTTTTTTGCAATGGCAATTGGTCTAGCTACTGGCCATAAATGAATTCCTTGTGGATGATAACTAGAATCTCTTGACTGATAGTTATTCATGGAGTGTCATTATCCTAGTAATATTCTCTTGAAGATATACTTTTTAGCGCACGTATACGCAAGTTTTCTTTGTTTGCAAAAAAACAATAAATTTTAACCACGCTTTTTGAATAAGCTAAGGATTAAAGAGTTCTTTTCACGCTTTGGTAAATTGACAAAATTGAAAAAAGTTGTTTCAGATTCGTAAGTTTTCGTTTTAGTTATGATATTTGTGAGGAAACAGTAATACTGAACATTGACCATGCTCTAATATAGCCATTATATGCATATTTTGACGATTTTAAAACCTAAAAATTATAAAGCGTTGCAACGCGAAACGATTGAATAATTTGGAGAGTTCTGTTTTTGTCGTTAAATTTTGTGAAACTACGAAGATTGCTTATATAAGGAATAAAATACGTCTAGAATGTGTACTCGGCGGAATAGCTCAGTAGGCTAAAGCGTTTTTACTTCAGGACTCTGGCAGGACTCCAGGGGTCACTGGTTCGAAACCTGCTCCGGTCAATGTTCTTTTCCTTTTTTTAATTGTTTTCTTGATTTTTTACTGGAGCTTATATGATCCAATGTTTACATTTATCAATATAAAGCATTTAATGAATAAGTTAAAAAAATGCCAAAATCTGTGAAAAGGCCCCTTTAAACACTACCAGATGCGGAAGTTGTTGTTGTCGTTTCAAACTACAATCTGCGCTGTTTGATATAAATATAACATGTTCTTTTTAAAAACATTTTATTCGTTTTAGTTATCTCCAAACGTTGGCTGCACCCTTACACGTGAAGCGTGCTGAAGGAGTTCCTTGTGCTTTGGAAATGCTTCCAAATGACTTTTCTTTTCCCCTGAGAAACATTTTGTGTCTGATCTAGTTATTTATTTTTTCCAGCGTTGAAGTAAATATATGCACTCACACTCATCCAATTAGTGGTTGTGTTTTACGAAAAAAAAATTTTGGCATACAATCTCCTATAAATTAAAACACGGACTTTTCTCGAAGCGCATGAAAGTATAAATATTTAACGATGCTCGATTAAATTGGTTAAGCATATGTCATGTAGTAAATAAGTAGTTTTCATCTTCGTTTTAATGAAGACTATAGGAACAATAGAACAAACAAAAGTACATGCATTAAATTTATCAGTCATACTGATTTGGAAGATAAATGGATTAAAATATCTGACATGCAAATACAATCAAATAGTGTTCACAGAAACTAACGATTATTGAAACACCAGAAATATCTCCAGCTGAAAGAACACATCACCATCCGAACGTTTTCAGACCCACTACCCATTGCCTTTAGAATACAGAACAATGCATAATAAAACATAAAAAACAACACAAATTCATGCTAAAAACATGGACATCTTAATTGGAATGGACAAAGAAATGTAATTATCAATTCGAAATAGCGTTGGCAGATGCATGCTTTCTGCAAACCATGTGCTCACCACTACATAAGGCCGTTTACTCCATTAGGAAATTAATCAAATCACTAAACATCAAACCTTCTTTAACAACATAACATAACATCAAGTGCGATGTATTTTAAATTACCGTATGTTGATGATAATTTTTGTGTTTTACTTACATTTGATTTATGTTTAATGAAGTGCGAGATACCATAATTTTGTATGGTATGCTTCTTTTGCGGAAAGACAGGTCAACAGTGCCTCGCAAAAAGAACACATATGATGCGGCGTCTAAACCATTTTGTTTGCGTTTGTTGCATGTAGAGTACAGTTCCAATATATATGTGGTTATGATGAAAGTTATGTTATTTCCATGTGGTTAACTTACAAAAGTATGGTATAAGCAATACAGGGTGCTACAGCTACATACAACACGGAATAAAACATATATATATATATATATATATATATATATATATATATATATATATATATATATATATATATATATATATATATATATATATATATATATCTATATATATATATATAAATGAAGACGGTCAATACAAAGCATGTGGGGTTACTGCTGGTGGAATGACGCGTCGAACCGAAAATTAGTCACTTACATGCACGCGTAAATAATCATTTACCTCGAAACATTTGTAATTAAACACACGTGAGACACATTGTAAGCTCATATTGACGAAATTGATAAAAAAATCTAACATGAGTGCAATTATTTGAACGTAGAGAACATTCAATGTATGCCTTATTGAAACCTTTATAAACGGGTTTTCACCATAGTAGCCTATTCTACTGGTCGATTTTTATAAAATGATGTATAGGATGTATGGCAACATGAATACAACATAATATAGAATTAAGTTTGCAAAACAGCATGCATTGTAGCAATCGCATTTCAAAAGCTGAACAAAAGCTGCCGTGAACTAAACTGTGTAATTAAAAGCTTTCGCAATTAATCAAGACAATGCAACAGGAAATTAGACTCCAAACTGTATTCCCAGTCTTCGCTAATGCGATTCATGGCCTAATTGAACGATCAAAGCGATCAGTCAGTTGGTCTATTTTAAGCCTGTTTAAGTGGAAGTGAAAAATATAAAACTGAGAAGGACATTTTATAACACTCATTTAATAAGTTGGCATGAATATACGAAAAAGACAAAAGCATGTCAAAACATGGTATGGTTGTCAAAAATATTAAGTTTAACATGGTTTTGCATTTGTTTAGGAAACCAAACACAAATACAAATAATAACAAAAAAAAATAACGCATGGGCCTGGAACTATTTTATACCAAGCAGATATTGGATGGATGGACGACGATTTAAATACATAACAAATTGTGTATATCATATTGTGACCATATTACCAAATATTAAAGTAACATTACTACTCAAAATCGACGAAAATTTCGTACAATATGTCGTTAATAAAGCTAAACAATTAAAAATCATTGTTCCTTATGGCCATTGTCGAAATTTCAACGCCATATGTGGTTTTGGTAAAATAGATGTTTGTGGATACAAAATGCTCGTTTTTATTATGGTTTTAACATGATACAATGTTAGTGTTCATGTGTCGTATATATACATATATTCTCAGGAAATCAACATGGAATTTATTGTGGTCACAAATAAATAAAAACGAGCATTTTGTATCTACAAAAATCTATGTAATCATACCACACCTAGCGTTGAGATAGTTGCTATTGCTATAAGGAACACTGATTGTGTAGGTGTAAACTTTATTTTACGAAATACTTTACGAATTTTTCGTTGATTTTGAGCGTTATAGAGACTTTAAAATTCATAACGAATTGTGTATATCATATTGTGACCATGTTACCAAATATTAATATACTTGCTGAAGATCAAAATCCCTTACAAATCACGCCACTCGGAACACACGATGATAAATTGCCTGACGTTCTTGACAGTTTTCATTTATCGCCATCTAACGAAGTAATGGACATGACAATACGCAGGTCCAAGGCATTTATATGGGAATAAATTGATGCTAATGAACCAAATCGCCATGGATTTAGCCTATTTGAATTTCGTAACGTATCAATATATTTCTCTGTTTTGGAGGCTTTTGATGCACGTTGAATAGAAAGTGGTGAATGAACATTTCTTGTGTTTCACACATGATTAAATTTGAAATGAGTTTTATGTTTGAATTAACAATATATTTACAACAACAACAACAACAACAACAACAACATTTATTAAGCAGTAAAGCTTATACAAGCTCATAGCCAACATTATATATGCATCATACAACTTAAACTTTCTCATTCATAATTGAGATAATATTGTCACATTGAAAAGTCAATCTTAATATACGTGCGCTCCAAGAGTTGATAAGGCATTACCTGATTGCAGAGCATTATATAACGAATGTTATAGCCAGGAAACGCTTGGAAGATGTTGCTTTAAATCCACGTACATTTTTAATTTAAATATATCCATTTTGCCATCAGTAATAACAGCAACAAAAAGAAACACAAGTAGAGTTATTGTGATGATAGCTATGCTTTGAATATGGCAAGTGATTTTTGTTTCATTCGACACATAAAACAAGCCCACAACAAACAAAAAACTAAAAATGAATAATATGGTCGACATCACAATAAACAAACGGTCAACGAAAAACAGCTTATATGTAGATCTATGAAATCTGTCTGCACAGTTCCGAGCCTTACACTTGGTCAGTTTTGGAGAACTATACACTGTATATCTCGCGTAAAGTCAATATCTGCAGACGTATTCTTTCACAAAAGGAGTGCAAACGATTGTATATGGTGTATATGAAATATTTACAACACCCAAATCTCAATTGATTGCTTAACCGGGAACAGGGTTTGGTGTTTATTTTAAGGTTTAAGCTATATGCTCCGACATGTAGATGTTCTGTTAATTGTTCGCATACTTTATATTGCCATGGTATTGAACAATTAAAATCAAAGCTTAAGGAAAGTTACCGAATTAATAAGAATTTTGAGTTAAAAACCTTCAATTTTTTTTTTACACAATTCTTGGTTTCAAATTACAAAATGTAATGCTATGAACTTCAATATTGATTCAGCAATATTTGTGTGGTGCATATTTAATCATAAATATCACATATATGCATTGATGAGAGCAAATGGGACATTATACCTACACACATCAGGAAGGAATAACTTACCAACAACTTGGATTTATAAGAACGTTTTCTATCATTTAAAAGACCAGAGAAACTATGGATTCGGGAAATATGACAATGTTCGAACTTTTTAAATAAAACAACATTAACAATCCTTTGCTGTATGAAATAGTCTAAACTAAAAATAACAGCTTAAAACATTGCTATAATATTTTGGCTCTTAAGTCAATCTTACCCGGGGCATTTGGGTGCAAAATAGTTTATATCTTTACCTCTATACTAATGACGTATATTGGATGGGGAGATGGATATGAGAACAAATTTCTTATATTGATTTTTACCAAATATTCGCAGTGTTATGAGCACGATTGTTACCCGTTTGGGGTTACATAAATACACTAACAAAATGAAATATTTTAAGGACGTTTATTAGAGGATTATAACATGAACATATTCAGCTTCAAGAAATGTATGTATGATTTATTGGGTGATCTTTACGGATACCTATCAAATAGGGAATAGTTCAAATGTCTTACAATATTATTTTACAATAGCGCAAGTCTAGTTCAAGCTTTTTCTTAAATTATTAACATATCACTTATCAAAACATGACGGAAAAATTCAGACATAGATATCCACAGAGTGTTTGAATTCGCGAGCGAAAAATGCTCGCACTTTCCTCTCCAAACGATACATTTTATTACTTCTCGAAAGCATTTATAACTGTCGTAATGTAGGCACAAAAATCAAAGTAAACATATCACGTATTGATTTCTTTAATAATAATTATCCATGTATACTATGTGCTTAAAATACATTTTGATAAGGTCAAAATATTCCGTCACTTTATATTGATATATTTATTGTTTCACCTTTTCTCTTGAATGTTGTGACAAACACTTTTGCTTTTTGTAAATAACATGACTTTGTTATTATGTTTTGAGCTTGAAATTTGTGAATTCTGTTCACATATTGTGAAAATGTTCATATTGTAGATTTAACAAAACACACACCATACATAGCAAAACAGATTGTACATTTCATGACTAAAATTAGCCACTGACATGTTTATGGTTTTGTTTCGAAGCGAAAATGTTATCGCATATTTATTAATGTTCTGTTTAACTCTACATATATTTTGTATGTTTAAATGTTTCTTCTTTGAGTAACATAAGAACGTCATACAAAAAAGTATGAGATAAAATTAAGATATTTGTATGTCTTAATATACGGATAGAAACATTCACTCGATATATTTCTCAATGCATTGAAAAACTCAATGGGAAATATTTACGACAATCAAACTCAAACAAATACAACTAGGCCAAAAATAAATATTTAGACGATGCCTTTACATTGAACGATGTTGGTTTAAACGATGTACCTCTGCTAAGATAAACTAAAAACATTTATTTGCTCAAACATAGTCTTTAGAAGTGCACAACACAGTGTAATGTCATAGGGCAGTGTTGATTTTTTCGACGTTTTCAAATATTAAATTACACCACATTTATTTAACAAAAATTGAATCACCGTTGGTACCGTTGGAACATAGCTTTTCGTACGATGACTGGCGCCAAATGTATCCTCCAACTGAGATGATTTCTGTGACAGTTGCAACTGTGTGCCATTAGTAGTCTAAATGTAAACAGGACATGTTATGTATTTATGTATGTAATCTTTAGTTTTCCCGAACAAAATTGCTTTAACACTATATTTTTATATTCACATTAGTATTTTGTCAAAACCATGTTGAGAATCGATACTGATATCTACATAGTTAGCATTTAAGCGCGCAGCAGGAAAATTACTGTGTATTGAGGCAGAAACACTTTATTGTTTTGTAATGCCATGTTCGAGTTGTTTGAATGCCTTTAATTATATAGGTCAGGCACCTTATTACCGATAAGATGATTTACTTGGGAGCTTTGGCATTATACGTTCTTAACATTCTTAGGCAAAAGGTTTTCGACTTAAGATTACTTACTTCGCAAAACAACTGAGTTATGTTCGATTGCAAACGTGCAATACACACTTTTGTAAAGAGAAATAAAGAGCGTGTAATCATTACATGTGTAGGTTACATGCACGTTTGTGTTTGAATGTACTAAGTATTTCATTAAGTACCATGCTATGAATAGATCCTGTTAACATTGTATATCACAAGATGGTATTTTTTTTTTGACTGACCGTTTATTAAACAAAAGCTCACTGCATATCATTGCGTGTCGATACATTGCGGAAGAAGTCGGGTATACCTTACTTATCTAATGTTATCATAACATTAATGAAAAAAACAACAACAAAGCAATAAACTCACCCAAACATTGCACACGATATTTAGCCACAAAACTCATAACATTTGGAAATAAAAGTAATGAAAATGTGAAAAAAACAACAACTTAGGAACCAGTGTGTTGCATACGTATGCGGTAACTCATTTTACTCCGAAAATGACAACGCTAATATCTCTATTAGCCCGGAAGAACATGTTGTTGTGTTTTATCTCGACATCGGCACTTAGCGTCTTATGGGAAACGTAATGTTATTTCCTCACGTTATCTCCAGAATCAACCACGTATCATCACCATTTTGCGAGAGGCTCAGGACATCGGCTCCTATATATTTCATGAATGTCATTTCTGTTAGGAATTGGGTAAGCACATAGTTCCGTAAATTAATTCTATCACATAAGTATCACTGACATACTTGACATTAAAGCACAAATATAGAACGACGCCTAATAGAGACTCGTCGAATTAAAAGAATGAGATATGTGCACTTACGAAATTATTTCGATTATTAGTTCGGATATTGTTTCTTACTGTACAGAAGGAATGAAGGCAATATGCAGAACGAGGTTAACCAAAAGATATCGTTCATAATATTATCCACCTGAACAAAACATATTTTCTTCGCGCAATAATATAACAATACTTTTATTTTCAACACGAGTATTTATTATTCTGACAAATAATAAGATATATAATTTTTGTTTCAATACGTGTGTCATGTTTAATAAAAGATTAAAAAATGATCTAATCATGATAACAAATATAAATTTAAACCCTCATCCCCCTTAAATATTATGTGTTTTCTCATAAACGCAATGTTTGCATCTGAAGCGTATTTTACCTTCAATGAATACACCAAACGAACATAATACCGTGCAAAATTGTAATTAAATATCATACGTTTAATACAAGTGTAGTCTAAAGGGACTAATTTCAACGTTAACGCATGTTTAGCTTTTGTTTAAAGCCTTGATAGATAACCCGTTTTTCTTTTCCTACTTGCACGTGTACTTTTTATTTCAAATATTATGTTTTTGTAGTGTTTTGTTCCGTTTTCAACGGTTTGGTTGTAAGCTCACCACTACTGTCAATTAACCGACTAACATGTTGTAAGCTGTTATACAACTACGCAGTGCAACGACTTTAAAAGGACAACTGTCGTACTTAAATATAAACTAAAATGAGAATAACCGTAGACAAATTACATACAACCACAATAATAATATAGAAGGGTCAAAAATCGAAATGTTAGTCAAGAACTCTACAACTGACCACGTGGTACCGGTCTTATTAGTGAAATGATGATTGTCAATGATGTAAATAAATTTGAAAAACCGCATAAATTATACAGTATTAATTTTCTTTAATGTTGCCTGGAATTTCACCCCAATAAATTAAGTCTGGCGCTGGCGGATATGTGAAGTATATACAAATTGCATGTATTGGTATTTAAATCTCGCATAAATGCATGTTTAGTTTAAACCTATTTATTTTAGCTCGAAAGCCTTAGGCTTATATAAACGCTCTCGAGTCCGTTTCCTGGGCCTAGAACCAGTACTTGGTACAGTGCATGCATAGGGTATTCAACAAATCGTCTATCGGCAAATGACTTATTTGTGGTGTGTGTTTCTTTCTTTTTTATTCAAGATTTTTTAAAGAAGAACTTTAATACGAATATTGAAATCTATGTGTGCAATGTCGTGTTGTGGTGCGCTGGAAGAACAATATTGAATACTCGTTAAAGTTTTAAGCAACATTGTGCAATTTTACTTTTTGTTAACATGAGACCATGCTAAAGCCGAAACGCCGAAACAGCCCGTCATCCTGAAGGAAGTCAAAACAAAAAACAAAACAAATCGTTTCTCAAGTTCGAACGATTCGGAAGAAAGAAACAACTTTTGTTTTAAAATTGAACCGAAGGCAATGTCACATATTTGGTTTTTAATATCGCATTATCATATAAAACTACAAGGTACATACAAATTAAGCGGGTAACACTTTCAATATCTAATGGCAATGACTCGCGCTAATGCAATGTTAATAATGCATGTAGATAAAAAAAAAACAGCCTGATGTATCGCGTTATCTGAATTCAATAATAGCTGCACACTTTTGGAGAAAAAGTATTTTTAACAATACCGTATCGCATAACATGTTTCAAACTTCTTTAACTGATTTACATCAACGTGGTGTCATAGTTTCAATGGACATGTCATCATGCAAAACGTACACGTCTAACTGTAGATTAACCCATTTATGTCTAGCGTCTAGAAAAAAAGACCTTCGCAAACAGCGGAGACCCAGATGAGACGCCGCATTAATCGGCGTCTCATCAGGGTCTGCGCTGTTTGCTTAAAGGAATTTCTGTAAGAAATATTCTAAATATAGAAATACATATACTAGGTATCCCTAATTTTTTGGAAATATATTGATCCAATTTAGAAGGATGGGAGAGTCCACTAGGCATAAATGGATAAACACACTCAAAGGTCACACAAGTGCTCTTTCCTTTTCTATTAGATTTCCCACTTATTGTTGTTGTGGATAAAGCACTTACACTTTATTTGTTCTGTCTAATAAAAAAGGACTTATTGGTAACGGTGAGTTTTGTAAACCCATATAAAGATAATTATGATCTTGCACCGCTGGGGAGACAATTATAACATAGCCGATCTGATTTAATGTCATTATAACATAGATCAGATTAAATGTCATAGACATGCCGCTACTTGAATAAAAAATCGTTAAGTTTATAACGTAACTGTTTATTTTAAATCGTGTATCATTACAGCGCAATTGTAATGGTTATATCACATTAGTTTTGCTGATTATTTGAAGATGATATTTTGGCACACATATAATATTACAATCATAATGAAATATTTAATGTAAAAATCAAAATTCGCTGTAATTTCTGTATATTTTAAAACGTGTATCGTTACAGCACAAGTTTTTAAAGTTGCATCACATTAGTATGCTTATGATTTGAAGATGATTGGGTTTTTTTTGGTACACATATAATAAACAATAATGATGAAACATACTATGTATAATCATATTTCGCACATTCACATGCAGGTTGAATTGCATGGTTACATGAACAATAATATGCATGTCGTACATTTAGATATATAGATATTTTGAGTAGATTAGTAGTTTTTCTTTTTATGGTATAAGCAATGTACGCCATTGAAGGCATATGCATTTTTTATATACTAGTTAAAACAAGGCTATTGTCAAGCAATATGGTCCCCTACCGGCTACACCATTGTCAGAAATTCCATCATTTTCAGATTATTTTTTTTGGTTGCCATAGCAACCACACTTTTTGACGTAGGAACAAAATGAAATGACGTGCATAATGTCCATATTGCCATCCATCCATGTTGCAAATTTCGTGAAAACATATGAAGAACTTTTTAAGTTATCGCAGGATCCAGACAAATGTGACAGACAGACAGACTGACTGAAACGCAGAGCGCAAACCATAAGTCCCCTCCGGTTTCACCGGTAGGGGACAATAATAATACTTAGTTCATCTCTGAAAACGGATTAATGTGTTTACTGCTCACTGAAAAGAGACGTTTATGCGAAAGAAGATATTGTATATTGGATTTGCTTCTAGGCGACGTTTTTTGTGAATGATATGTAGACGACTTTACAGATCCCAAATAATGGAAACAGTAATTCGAGAAAAAGTATTTAACAGAGTTGACTTATATACGGCTAGAAAGATGTTTCATTTACCATTGAATGAAATTACAAACGTTAATGTAAGTTTCTTCCACGTACCGACTGTCATTCTCATCTGCCGAAACATAGTGAAATTCAATAAATACGCGAACAGATATATATATATATATATATATATATATATATATATATATATATATATATATATATATATATATATATATATATATATATATATATATATATATATATATACAATATATATATATATATATATAATATATGATGCCTCTTTAAGTTTCCATATTAATGTTTATTATGAACAGTAGCGTACAATCAGTACATTTGGTTCCGAAAAAAGCCATGTACTCTAAATGGGCACCTCATTATAGACTGTTAGGTGAAAAGTAACTTATTAAGAATGCTACTTTGTTTAGAAAGGCTCGGAAAAAATAGATTATTCCAAAGATAAGAACATACAATTTCAATACGAATGACCATTCCCTAAGGAAACAATCTTCTGCAAATGGACCTGCAGCTGGATATTATCCGCAAAATATATAATCAACAAAAAACACGAAATACCGTCTCAGATCAAATACATTTTTTTACTTGTAGGGGTATGTCTGTAAGTAGTGCAAAATCAATACAGAAAGACATTCGTGACGTAAACGTGTGTTAGATTCATGGAAGCTTTTTAGACATGGTAAATTCATTTGCGTCATGTTAATATCAAATTGTATATTATATCCTCTCTTCCGCGAGTGAATATCGTAGTAAAACACGAAAATATCTATACTACTACTTTGGTTTCAAATATATAAATATATATAGACGTTTATTTTTCAGCCTTTATGTTTTTAATTCTGAAATCAAACGCCAAAAACAACACATTTTGTTTTCATAAAATGTCATATTTATACCTTTGATAACGTGTTAACGTCTTAGTAATTTTATTTTAACTCCAAAACAAGCACACTCCTTACATTTATAGTAACAGTACTTTAACATCATCCATCCTTATGTCAGTATTTAAATGCTATGTATCCCAAAGGCTGCACCCTAGGGTATTCACACATGTGTTTGGAGACATTTACCAGATACTAATTACCTTCGCATGTATATTATTTTAGGTTATTACCCTTTCTCACCGTCTCAATTAAGAAATCAATTCTTTAATGTAACATACTCTTACAGGTTTTGTGTATGCTTTGAGCCTTATCAACAGGATCGTAATACTAGTACAGTTTTGAGACACACCATTAATTACTTCCGACGTGTTTCAATAGAACCAAACAACCATGAATGCAGTTGATTAAACAGCAAACTTTATGACATGAAACCGCGATTCCATCAATAGATTTAATTTCAAAATTAAGGTGAAGCTAACAATGTCACTAATAAAGTTTATTTACCTAAAATGTTACTTTTTTGCATTTCCATGTTGAATATATTAAGATATTTAGATATTAAGATCATATATATGGGGTCGGTAGTTCCTGGTATCCACTTACCCTGACGAGTAAGTAAATAAAACAACGGATTACTTTGAATGTTACCAACGCGATATTTATCTGTCACTATGGTTAACTATCGTACATATGATGAACCGCTGATATCTCGTAAAAAGATCAACTCTTTCGGCTGTGCTTATTTCTTTAACATAAACATGTAACGACGAATATTGTCACAAAAGTCTAAGTATCTTGAGACTTGTCTAATGACTAATATTTATATCTGAATATTAAAAGACTGTTTCCTAATGAAGACAGTGATGATATTATTAAACAGGCGCTGATGACACTCAACGGACTGAGTCATGTGTATGTCGTTGCAATCACGTTGAAATAGCGTAGCGTTCGCAGACACATAAAGATATATTAACAAGCGAACTAGTCATACAAATGAAAAATCATTTGATGATGACTTTTTGTGTGCAGAATCTTCATGTAAATGCTGTTAATAATGTTTATTCGCTCAAGAACAAACTGTCTTATTCAACGCAAACGCTAATTTCCTAAAGGAATCGCCGAAACCCAAACCCCAATTTTATTACCCATCCTACCCAGTCTACTCTAACACATAGACTCGTTCACTAAGTATAAAACCACTGCCCGTGCAAAGTGTCGGTCTTTCACTAGCTCGTCGCATGACAGGGTAGGTCCGCTATGGTTTACAAGTTTACATTTACCACCCAACCACTTAATTTTTTATTGTATCACGATGCTTGCCAGAGTTTTGTTATATTCCAGTGTTGTCGAGAATTACGAGCTCCTTAAGAAACCCACATCGTCATGGCTGGGACTTAACAGCGTACGACACATCGTCAGTCTGTCCAATGGTCTACTAAGTTCGGCCCCCGACGACAGGTTCCTGCGTAATTGACTGTTCCAGTGTTAGAGAATTTGCTAGACTTTTATCAGTAAACTTTTGTTAATATTGGTTGTTTTCGGGTACAGTTTTCAAGAGTTATGTTACATTCAGTGAAGTTTTATCTCTGGTTTTTACTCTGGCCTTGAAAACACCATTTTAGGATAACGAATAGAAGTGATGTATAGGCATCGTTTCAACGAACACACTTCCCGCTGTCACGGGGGATAGACATTATGTATTTAAATTTCCCGCCGTTCTCGGGGGAACCTGTATAATACAATTGATCCCAGCCTTGACATTATTATTCCAAACCTTTAAGATAATAAATTGCGTAGTTAAACTGTTTGGCGTTTGTCGTTGAATAAACTAGTCAGTGACCATTAGCTCAAAATACAAACAGTCGTATATTCACAGAACCCAATGTCGATGCAAACCCAACACATTTACGACTACTCCTACTTCTAGTATATTACTACTACCACCACAACAACCAATACTACTACACATTACTACCATTACTCCTAAGTCTACTACTACTACTTCTACTGTTACTACAACACATAAAAAACAACTACTGCTTCTTCTACTACTTCTACTTCTACAATTACTACTTATGCGACTCAAGTTTCTAATGCTACTACTACTGTTACTAAACGGATCACCACAATTACTTCTCTGCAAGAACTATCACAAGTGCTACTTTTAGTAATAGTTATAAAGGCATTTATAAAAGACCTTTTTTTAATCTTACTGATCCGTAAAATTATCGAAAAAACGCATGCGGCATTTTTGCATAGTAAGATTGGCATAGAACGTTGCGAAGATTCATTACTGCATCAACAGGTGATATTGAAAGTGTACTATCATAATTGTATCAACGGGTAACGACAACATCAAGATTAGTGATTTATAAGTACAAAATGATTTTGTCTCCAAAAAAAAACGAACATTTGAGGCCATTTGTTAGTTAATACAAACATATATAGGATCTGGC
Organism: Dreissena polymorpha; assembly: GCF_020536995.1. NCBI lineage: Eukaryota > Metazoa > Mollusca > Bivalvia > Myida > Dreissenidae > Dreissena > Dreissena polymorpha. Next base: position 17,975,910 of record NC_068369.1, on the reverse strand, counting down.
ACGAGTTGTCATATCATACGCGCCTTTCGCGAGCTTACTAACGAATTTCCTGGACGAGTTTAATAAAATATGGTATGATATGATAACGAGTGTCAGATCTTTTTTTTATCATATGCTTTTAAATGATGAAATTAAATCAATATTTACGCAAACATAATGTTAGGATAAATTCCGAATGTTATTTACATTTCGTGACGTAATTTAACGTTGAACGTCATTTCAGCAAAATAACAAAATGCGATTGGTCAATTAAACGAAAACTTAGCCAATGAAAACGCTTAAAATGTATATTACACAGGTGTAAGATAAAAATATTCGTAATGGTTATATAACATGGGAAACAGGGTATGGTATGTGAATGTAAATTGTAATTAGAAACCAATTATTTATATCACTGGTTACAACATTTTGTGTGACAATATATGCAATGTGAATTTCTTACGACGATATCCGAACATTTACGCACAAACGCGAGATTGGTTTCGGGAAGGTCATGGGAAATACGTCATGCTCCCGATGGGTTACCTTTATTTTATGAAATATTTTAGGTAATATGCGTTGAATTTTAGTGTTTACACCCATTATTGCTGCTTCTTACTGTATGTGTGCGATGATGATCTTTAAATCTTTTTCTATAAAGAAGGAATGTAGTTTACACTTGTTCATAGTTTCATTCCATCGTTCCTCAAAAAGTTGTAACTCTGTTGTTCTGGTATCTTCAATACCATTGAGTTATTAAATGGTAATAAAATTGAATGCGTTTTAATTCCTTTTTTATTATTGTTTAATTTGAGTTACAATGCTATGAGGTTAAATTTTATTTACACTTAAATGTATTTTGAATATTGCTGGGCCAAGTGTGAGGTTTAGCGCTCCAAAACCGGTTTAAACCCCCAATGCTTTGCATTGACAGTTCCAAGGCGGTGACCCTAGCTTTGATCTTATTTGTGTTTACGTTGTTTTGTATTGTGCTGTTGTGTACTGTTTGGGCAATCGGTCACTTGCCTTAAATAAAGGACCTAATAATTGTTTATAATAATAATTCAATACTATTCCAGCAGCTAGTGTTTTACTTCTTTATATTTATATAATTATAAGTAGAAGGTCAATGTCATTCAATTTTCACTGAATCCTACTTAGATCGTAGTTCGATTGTAGATTGTAGTTATACTCTGGTAATATTCACTAGCAAAATGTATTATCTGAGTACCTTTTGTATAGCTTGTACGGCCCATTAGAGACGTGTCCTTTGAATATCCTCTCCTTTCGTTAGTATAAAGTTCTCGAAAGAACTATAAACAATTTTGACATTTCCTCTTGTTTTTATCAAAGTCAGAAAAGCTCTTTTCTGAATTGTAATTGGATACATAAAGTTTTGAAAGGGCAAATAATACATGTGTTAACAAGATATTAAATAACACCAACACTGGTATTGTAGATTCATTTTTTTCAAAGTTTATATACAATATTGAAAGAATTAAAAATCAGTGAAATCCTTAATGTATTATCAATATTAATACAAATTATCAATGTGAGTACATGCCCTTCTTTTAAGATTAAAGCCGTTATGACAACGTTTATTTATTTCGGCGGAAAGAGTTCAAAACCTAAGCGCGAAACAGAATGGCACAAACAAGAACAATTCGTAATGTAGTTTCTTTTAATACCTATTGAAGGCGGAATACAATTACAGTTGGCGACCGAGTTACCTAGTTTTAATGTTGGGCCGTATCGTATAAAGTTTTCTTGACATGCTTGAAATCATAGAAACGCCAAATACACACATTTTATAAGCTGTTGAGATTACCTAAGACTAGCAAGGTATCTGGCAATCATGCCTTTATTATGTTCTGGTAAACTCATTGGTATATTTATCAAATACTTAGCGCGTAACAACACTGTGTTTGTGCAGGTGGTTTTTCGATTATGCTGGGAACATTTAATTGGCTATTTTGGCGCTTAATCTGTTATATGTTGTAACGACTCCGGGATAAATTTTAAAAGCGTTCCGTGATATAACCTTACACTTGGTACACCAAACCCTAATATTTGTATATAATTGTGTATTCTATGTTCCGACATCTGTTTTAAACTGTTCCTGCTACCGTTTGCAAGTTAGAATGGGTTGAAATTAATAGTAAATTAACCAAACACATCATTCTACGTTTTTAGGTGCAGTCTCGATCTGTATTATTTTGCCATTCTTATAATTAAAACCAAAGAAAAGCTTTCAACCAACATCCTGTTTAAGAGTTTTCATGTATACAGGCTACCAATTATGCATATGACAGAAGCCAATTTGTCTAACTGAAAATTGTTGTAATTATATATGGTAAATGACTAAAAAAGACTCAACACAGAAGAACGGTCGGAATGTAACAACTTTAATAATAGTTTGCGTGTGGAAGTATTTCATCTAAACATAAGAAAGATAATACCGACACGAGTGAAGACATTTAATAAATACACTGTCTTATGTAAATAATGGTGTTTTTTTTTGGAAAATAACTACCTTTTATTTACACTAAAATAGTCCCTGTCCCTACGATTATTGCTGTATTTTCTCACACACAGCCGAAAAACACCAACAAAATACCAATAACGTTAATTGTTTAATTTTACATGTTAAATACCCCCATTTGAATATTTTTCAACCATACGACTGATACGGGGCGCATTTTAATGATTCGTGTCAAGTTTTGATATGAATATTTGATGATATCTAAACCGATACCTGATCAAAATCGTCATGTTTCTATCACACATTTTGATTAGATTTGACACAGTACTGTGTCTGTCAATCGGGTTGCTTAATAATGTCTCCAGTGCCAACATTTAATGTCAACTTTGTACAAATCAGTGACATGATAACGAGGTATTTCCAAATAAAATAAGACTCGCGATCGGAATTAACGTCATCTGGTGATCGTTCTTACTTGCACAATTTATTAAAGCGTGCTGAATTTTGCTGAATTTGTTTAATCCAAGCATTTTAGAGTTCATAATATTTTGTCTTAGCGTTAACGTCAACTAAAGTAAACCTGCTAGCGTGCAATCACTCATTAAATATGTATCGGTCAAATCAATTCTGTAATTCTGATTTAAACGTGTTGCGCGAGTTTGATTTGATTTGCACGGCTGTTTGCAGAACATAATATGAAAACATAAACACGTCAATGAGCTGCTGTCAAATAACTGGATGTAAGTTGCTTTACAGACAGATAGACAAACTAACCGGAAGAGAAAATATATATATACGTAATCATGAATATATTATCATATGAATAAATTAATCTGCATTCAGTTTACATTTAAAATTGTGTTTTAGTTGTTGAACATGGTATGACATTGCAAATTAGTTTCCATAATTATTTCATTCACAATGGTTACTTACATCAAAGCTTGATGTCTTAGGTCTGAAAATAAAACAAATGAAAACACATTGAAAAAAATACTTAACTCACACACTATTGCTATTTCCTCTATGTCTTACTTTTTATTTTTCCACAAACTACATAAATAATGAAGAAATTGATTTTTTTCGGATTTAATTGAATGTACACATTGCCGAGGTTCAACATGATTCATAATAGGTAAACGAGTTCAACGACTCTTAAAAATATTCAAGGCGTCGTATCCATTGAATAATATTTACCATATACAAATACAATTGTAATTATTAAATAAGTGAAACAAAAAATCTAATTTTAGTAATGATAAGTTCACAAGATTGTTATAAATTCATGACATAATGATCCTTGTTTTATGAACGTCGTGTTATGCTATAAAGTTTGCAGTTTGCATCGCTGTTGTGGATGCATTAATTACCTACATACTACTAACATTAATCTTTAGGGGAAAAACATCACATCGGTTAAAACGATAATCGCATATTGAAACTCTATCCGTTTATAAAAGACGTTTAATTCATTTTGAAATAAGTACTTTTCAAAACAACGGCCACGAATATGTAGTCGTTATATACTTTGATACGAGTAAAAAAAGTAAATTGAGGGAGACATTTGGCCGCGTCTGCCTGTCTCGGAACTATCAAAGGGGATTGCAAATGATGCGTGTAGTGAAGGTTAATAATGCATGCAATCCGTGAATATGATAACTATAGGTTCGATTATGATGAGATAAATACAAATGTCAGTGAATGCAACCCATAAAATAGATGAAGCTTTATTGATATGCAGTAACGTTATTAGATCAAATTTTGTATACTGATAACGTTTATTAGGCAAATGCATATAATGATTATCATTTATAATATTAACAAAGCGAATTTTAGTACAACAAGATAATACATTAACAAGACTACTATATGCAATAATACGATAACAAGCGATACAAATAATATCAATTTAATTAGCCTTGTCAGTCAACATGCAGTTTGACATATTAATGGAAAATTTCTATCCACAAGAGAAGTAACGATCATTACCAGCAAGCTGTAGGGAGGAAATGGTTATTAAGTACCTTTTAATGAAGTACCCCTTATCAAATAGTTCTAGTATAGCTTATAGTCATATACATACATTTATAAAACCTTTTGAAAACACATATAACTGTAAATTACACAAACATTTAAATGAAGATGTATTATTATAAATAGTATGATTGTATGGTAAGACATTTATCATGAAGTTTCTACTTTTTAGAACTCATCATGTATTCCCTTAAGTTATTTCGACAAATACGTCCAACTTTATGACCAGAAGACACAGTACAAGATGTTAATTTACGTACAAAGCCCTGTCGTTGATGTTTAATCAAATGTGCTGCCGGCGATATAGTGCAAACATTTCATGTCATTCTAATTATTTCCATGTTTGATATTTACAGCAATAATTCGTCAGTAGTGTCATTGTTTTTCACATTGCATAATTATTCTTAAAATTGTATACGCTTTGTTGCAAGCTGTGCAACGGCAAATGCATTAAAGTACACATTACGCATGCGATTCTTTTAAAGGCTTTCATCATGTTCGTTTGTTCTATTATTTGCTTGTACGAATTTAAAATTGATCTCTTATTTTTAATGGACTTTGTGATCTCATGGTACAAAATAGGACATGGAAGGGTTGTGTGGTTGCCAAATCTATGATGAAGCAATCAACGTAATATATAATTATGTAAGAATTTACGATTTCAATACGTATCCGATACCCCTATATATATATATATATATATATATATATATATATATATATATATATATATATATATATATATATATATATATATATATATATATATATATATATGTGTGCACAGTTTTGTTTTGAACCATAGATACGTAAAATACCACAAACAAACAAAACTGTGCCGCTACTAGAAGTAAAGATTGGTGGGAATGATCATTGTCTTGTTTACAATGGATCCCAAACAATAACCATATATCTATTGAGGAATTGCGCCATAGTATTTGACATTGAACATTTAATTTCCAGAAGGATAAAGAATGCTTTGTTCTTAGCAGTTATGTCTCGAGCGTTAAGTCAATAACCGTAGAACTGAAAGGAAATGTTCGTAAATGCTTGACATAAAATATTGCTACGTCCCATACCTTGATTTGACATGGGGACAGGATATTGTAATTTATTGTTAAAGTTAGGTTGTAGGTTGCATCCAGCTTTTGGAAAACCGGACTTAAGCCTTGCGAGAAAAAATATCATATATGCTTATCATTGTTTTTTCAAAACAAAACTTCAGCTGCCTAAGCGAGAAAAGCATACTGAACAAGCTAATATAGGACGATAACTTACACACATGACTAAAGTTCCAATTTAGACTATTTAAATACGTCATTTCCAGGCATCACGTACCCTGTTCCGGAAAGTTATTTAAGTCCATGTTTCTAAATATAAGACGATTACACATAAAATTATATAAACAAAAATGTTTTTCTTGATTATTAATTTTATACATTCGAGCGCAAATCATCAAACGAAGTAATAACGTCGTCTTAAAGTAACATAACTACTCAAAATCAACGACAATTTCGTACAATTTTTCATAAAATAAAGTTAACCAATTAAAAATCAGTGTTCCTATTGGCAATTGCCGAAATATCAATAGATATAGATACAATAATTAAAATAGATATCTATTCATACGACACATGAACACTAACACTGAGCGTTATAGAGACTAGTAATATCGGCAACATCATTACGCATAAACTAAACGACGTCTAAAACGTATCGTGTGTTTACAAAAAAACGGAAAATATAAAGTATATGAGATATCTAAACCGGGCGCCAGATCTTTGATTTGAAGTAAATGATCTGTAATAATATATTAAAAGGTAAACATCGACATTTATGCCATTGGTTAAAACGTATTTGATTTGAAGTATATGGTCTGAAATAATATAATAAAAGGTTATCATTGAAATTTTTGCCAATGGTCTAAACATATTTATTTTAGCTCGATACCATCGAAAATCTCTTTGAAACGGGCGTCAGATCTTTGATTAGAAGTAAATGATCTGAAATAATATAATAAAAGGTAAGCATCGAAAGTTTTGCCATTGGTTTAAACATATTTGATTAGATGTAAATGATCTGAAAAAATATAAGAAAAGGTAAGCATCGAAAGTTTTGCCATTGTTTTTACATATTTGATTAGAAGTAAAAGATCTAAAATTATAATATAAAAGGTAAGCATCGAAATGTTTGCCATTGGTTAAAACATATCTATTTTAGATCGATTGCATCAAAAACCACAGGCTAATTGAAACGCTCTTGAGTCCGTTTCCTGGGCCTTGAACCAGTAAGTGGTGTCTTTGGGTGAGATCAAAAGAACGCTTCCACAGTGGGGATCGAACCCATGACCTCCCGGTGATGTGAATTACTATCCATTACACATAGGGTAGCTTTTAAGTTGATAAACGTTTGTATAAAAGGCCAATCACTTTGGAGTATAAATATCTTCCAAACAAAGGCATGATTGTAACCAACTGAGACATTGACAAAAGTGTTGG